>NC_091319.1:14975669-15070669 GCF_038502225.1 Cherax quadricarinatus | reverse complement strand
TAGAGTTTCAATATTTACCACTAAATTAAACTATACAAAAATCCTGAATTTGTACTACATGATTGGAATACATCATACATGGATATGCACTAAGGAATACAACAGAACCGGGTTACACGTCTTCCATATTTAGAGATTCCTGATCAAAGGAATCCGAGAGGCCTTCTGAGCCATCAGTGAGGCCTCGTGTGGGAGGCAGTTTCAGAGATCAACTGAGTTTTTGCTGCTCAGCTTTTTAAGCGAGAATGTGTCTACACTGTCTTTTATAACTTCCCCCAGCCCACCGTACCTCATGCCCGGTTGTGGGCCCATCTGCGTCCACATGCCCCCTGGCCACATGTGTCCTCTCCAAGGAAATCCAGGTACCCAAAACCAGAGGCTGAACCAGCTTTCACTAGTTCAAACATCAAGTGTTTAAAGCTCAGGGATTACAATGTAAAACACTAATAAACATTAAAACACAAGAATAACATATATATCTCAGATCACATCCCTCCATCTCTTAAACTGAATATTTTTGGATAACAAGAAGTGTTTAATCCGACAATTTTCAACTCACCCCTATGAAAACTTTAATAAATTCCATTCCCTCCCATAAACTAAATCCATTCCTCTGAAATTCTGTATAGTCCTTGTGGCTTAGCGCTTCTTTTTGATTATAATAATCCTCTGAAATTAAACAAACCATACTTCATCTACCTTATATCAAATTTCTCTTCTTATGGAGAGTAAACTTGTGATAACACGGTGCACCTGGGTAGTCTTCTAACAAGGATACACAGTGCACTCCTATTAAAACAAAGAAAAAATACAGACAGTATTTAAAATTATTCTCCATTGTACCTTACATAACAGTGACCCCAGGGCCACCCTCCCAGAGCCCTGTTTCCTGAGGCAAGCCTCATGTTGTCTTGCACCTACATAGGGTACAGGGCCCTGGGGTTCCTCCTGCGTGAGAGATACTCCGAGCCACTGATTCAGAAATCAGGTCTTTCATTTTCATCTAATCAACATTTTATAAGAATTTTCGTTCTATTGTATTGAAAAGTATACTTAGATTATTAAAGTTTAATGCTACACCTCAATGTTCCTTCACGTGGAGTAGCATATGCACAATGAAAATCACCACGATGTACATGACAAACTCCTGAATGATGGTGTGAGCTCAAGAAAACTAGAAATCACAGAGGTAGTGATCGCGACCACCAATCTAATTCGGATAACTGACAAGTGGCAGTTGTGACTACCGCTAGACCCAGAGAGCCTGGCAGCCCAACACCTGCAAATTATCGTCTCTTCTGGGAAGTCTTCCTCCAGTAAATTCTCAGGTGTTCTCCCGTCTGTGTATAATAACTGTGTGTGTGTGTGTGTGTGTTGCTCTGATGACTTTTTTCTCGTATGCGGGGAATTATTAGGAGGGTATACTTTGTGAGGGTGATGAGGGTGTACGTGTTGTCACTACTGTTGGATATGCTTTGTGAGGGTCGTGAGGGTGTACGTGTTGTCACTACTGTTGGGTATGCTTTGTGAGGGTGATGAGGGTACACGTGTTGTCACTAATGTTGGATATGCTTTGTGAGGGTCATGAGGGCGTACGTGTTGTCACTACTGTTGGGTATGCTTTGTGAGGGTGATGAGGGTACACGTGTTGTCACTACTGTTGGATATGCTTTGTGAGGGCGATGAGGATGTACATGTCACTACTGTTGGGCATGCTTTGTGAGGGCGATGAGGGTGTACGTGTTGTCACTACTGCTGGGCATGCTTTGTGAGGGTGATGAGGGTACACATGTTGTCACTACTGTTGGATATGCTTTGTGAGGGCGATGAGGATGTACATGTTGTCACTACTGTTGGGCATGCTTTGTGAGGGCGATGAGGGTGTACGTGTTGTCACTACTGTTGGGTATGCTTTGTGAGGGTGATGAGGGTACACGTGTTGTCACTACTGCTGGGCATGCTTTGTGAGGGTGATGAGGGTGTACGTGTTGCCACTACTGTTGGGCATGCTTTGTGAGGGTGATGAGGGTGTACGTGTTGTCACTACTGTTGGGCATGCTTTGTGAGGGTGATGAGGGTGTACGTGTTGTCACTACTGTTGGGCATGCTTTGTGAGGGTGTACGTGTTGTCACTACTGTTGGGCATGCTTTGTGAGGGTGTACGTGTTGTCACTACTGTTGGGCATGCTTTGTGAGGGTGTACGTGTTGTCACTACTGTTGGGCATGCTTTGTGAGGGTGTACGTGTTGTCACTACTGTTGGGCATGCTTTGTGAGGGTGATGAGGGTGTACGTGTTGTCACTACTGTTGTGCATGCTTTGTGAGGGTGTACGTGTTGTCACTACTGTTGGGCATGCTTTGTGAGGGTGTACGTGTTGCCACTACTGTTGGGCATGCTTTGTGAGGGTGATGAGGGTGTACGTGTTGTCACTACTGTTGGGCATGCTTTGTGAGGGTGTACGTGTTGTCACTACTGTTGGGCATGCTTTGTGAGGGTGATGAGGGTGTACGTGTTGCCACTACTGTTGGGCATGCTTTGTGAGGGTGATGAGGGTGTACGTGTTGTCACTACTGTTGGGCATGCTTTGTGAGGGTGATGAGGGTGTACGTGTTGTCACTACTGTTGGGCATGCTTTGTGAGGGTGTACGTGTTGTCACTACTGTAGGGCATGCTTTGTGAGGGTGATGAGGGTGTACGTGTTGTCACTACTGTTGGGCATGCTTTGTGAGGGTGTACGTGTTGCCACTACTGTTGGGCATGCTTTGTGAGGGTGATGAGGGTGTACGTGTTGTCACTACTGTTGGGCATGCTTTGTGAGGGTACACGTGTTGCCACTACTGTTGGGCATGCATTGTGAGGGTGATGAGGGTGTACGTGTTGTCACTACTGTTGGGCATGCTTTGTGAGGGTACACGTGTTGCCACTACTGTTGGGCATGCTTTGTGAGGGTGTACGTGTTGCCACTACTGTTGGGCATGCTTTGTGAGGGTGATGAGGGTGTACGTGTTGTCGCTACTGTTGGGCATGCTTTGTGAGGGTGATGAGGGTGTACGTGTTGTCACTACTGTTGTGCATGCTTTGTGAGGGTGATGAGGGTGTACGTGTTGTCACTACTGTTGGGCATGCTTTGTGAGGGAACACGTGTTGTCACTACTGTTGGGCATGCTTTGTGAGGGTACACGTGTTGCCACTACTGTTGGGCATGCTTTGTGAGGGTGATGAGGGTGTACGTGTTGTCACTACTGTTGGGCATGCTTTGTGAGGGTGATGAGGGTGTACGTGTTGTCGCTACTCTTGGGCATGCTTTGTGAGGGTACACGTGTTGCCACTACTGTTGGGCATGCTTTGTGAGGGTGATGAGGGTGTACGTGTTGTCACTACTGTTGGGCATGCTTTGTGAGGGTGATGAGGGTGTACGTGTTGTCACTACTGTTGTGCATGCTTTGTGAGGGAACACGTGTTGTCACTACTGTTGGGCATGCTTTGTGAGGGTACACGTGTTGCCACTACTGTTGGGCATGCTTTGTGAGGGTGATGAGGGTGTACGTGTTGCCACTACTGCTGGGCATGCTTTGTGAGGGTGATGAGGGTGTACGTGTTGTCACTACTGTTGGGCATGCTTTGTGAGGGTACACGTGTTGTCACTACTGTTGGGCATGCTTTGTGAGGGTACACGTGTTGCCACTACTGTTGGGCATGCTTTGTGAGGGTGATGAGGGTGTACGTGTTGTCACTACTGTTGGGCATGCTTTGTGAGGGTACACGTGTTGTCACTACTGTTGGGCATGCTTTGTGAGGGTACACGTGTTGCCACTACTGCTGGGCATGCTTTGTGAGGGTGATGAGGGTGTACGTGTTGTCACTACTGTTGGGCATGCTTTGTGAGGGTACACGTGTTGTCACTACTGTTGGGCATGCTTTGTGAGGGTACACGTGTTGCCACTACTGTTGGGCATGCTTTGTGAGGGTGATGAGGGTGTACGTGTTGCCACTACTGTTGTGCATGCTTTGTGAGGGTGATGAGGGTGTACGTGTTGCCACTACTGCTGGGCATGCTTTGTGAGGGTGATGAGGGTGTACGTGTTGTCACTACTGTTGTGAGGGTGATGAGGGAGTGGAAGAAATAAACCAACATTCATGTTTATATCGCATCATCTGTAACTTCAAATTGCATCCTCTTCTTCTCCCGCTGACAAATTCCATATGATTCCATCTACGTGTTTCCTCACAGTTGTTATCGTAGCAACTCTCTACTTCCTGCTATCCATTAGACAAATTTGGTGTTTTCCGTCGTTCGTCATTGCCTATAATTCTTTATGCTGAAACTCACTTGTTAAATGTCTCTTCACTTTATTATTTTGCTTAAATGTCAAAAAATCTTTGCGTGGTTTAACATTTAATAACGCATGACGCTCTAACAGTTGCATTTGTCAGGTCTTCTGGTGAAAGTGTGTGTGTGTGTGTGTGTGTGTGTGTGTGTGTGTGTGTGTGTGTGTGTGTGTGTGTGTGTGTGTGTGTGTGTGTGTGTGTGTGTGTGTGTCTGTGTGTGTCTGTGTGTGTCTGTGTGTGTCTGTGTCTGTCTGTCTCAGGGGCGGGGGTTTATGGCATCTGCCCTATGTCCAGTGGGAAGACTTAATCTTCGCTCGATGGTTATGTCATCTTTGGGTTTAGAGAGAATATTGGTGGTTTTAGTATTTGCAGGGGTGGTTGACGTGTAGAGGAAATTTGAGGTGGAGACAGCTTTTTCAATATATTTACTCGTTTAGTAAGAATTCGCTGTTGCAGATCCGAAAGACACACATGTAAACGTCTGCAACTGTCGTTGGAGAAGCTACGAATCAGGTCATCCTTATTCGTAAGCTTTCTATGGACTTACTTGCAACGATCGCCACTCTTCATGAAAAGGACGTCAAAAAATGGTAAGAGTCGTCATTTTCTTCTTTCAAAGTGAAATAAATTAAAGGTTCAACTTGACTGAGCTAGTCTTTAAAGTTACTAAGGTTAAAGCGTCTGGCTACGATGACCAAGACATCGTCAATATATCTCAACCAAGAGATGTGGCAGTGAATAATATCCTTAAACTGGTCCCTACATTTCTAGATGCTCTGGATAAATGTTGGCATGGCTAAGACCTTACCGAATTTCTGTTTATATAGGTCGTCTTCAAAGGAGAATAGGCTAGAGTCGAGAGACGGACAGGATCAAGAAAATTCTGTGAAAGGTAAAGGAAGATGAAACTTTATGTGGTTGGAATTCCCAAGAAGTTACACTACTTTGCCAATAGGAATTCACATGAAGAAGAGGTTACATCAAGAGTGGTGAGTTTCTTGTTTATTCTGGTGATACGTTAAGTCGAGAGGGCTCCTGAGTATTGAAGATGTAGTTCTAAAAGTACCCAATAACTTAGCTGTCTGGCTAGAAAACCAACATGTTTGTGGAGGGAAGGAGTGCACCGTCTCTGCCGGAGGTAATGGGGCGAAGTGGAATACTGAGTTTGTGTGTTCTGGAGTCCATAGATTTTTGCAGGTATAGAGCTAGTGGGTAGAAAATAAGTTCTTCTGCCTTTGAAGTACGCCATAAGACCTTCCTTGCATTGGTGAGATCATTTCTGACATCCTTGTTAAATGTCTGGAGAGAGATCGCTTTGTAGGCGTTCGGGTCAGTGGGTGAAACGTTACCTTAATAAAGGGTTTCCTTGCTGAAGATGTCTTTTTACCAACATTTGTCGGCTCATAGCCACTGGCTGACAATCTGTATTTCCTTGTCCGGGTCATTCCCTTTTTCTGACCACCCTGAGGCTGATGAAATTATCAACAGTAAGAGATCATTCACTCTTATCTTCATCCGTGTATATCCTCATTAGTACATAAGAACATAAGAAAGAAGGAACACAGCAACAGGCCTACTGACCCAAGCGGAGCATGTCCATGTCCCCCCCCCCCGGATTATCCCAATGACCCACCCAGCCTGGTCATCTCCACTCAAGGATGGAGCACTGCACCAGACCCAGCAGCACAAGCTAGTCAGGTCAACTCACACCCACTCATGTATTTATCTAACCTATTTTTAAAACTACACAACGTTTTAGCCTGAATAACTGTACTCGGGAGTTTGTTCCACTCATCCACAACTCTATTACCAAACCAGCACTTTCCTATATCATTTCTGAATCTGAATTTTTCCAACTTGAAACCACTGCTGCGAGTCCTGTCTTGGATGGAAATTTTCAGCACACCATTTACATCCCCTTTATTTATTCCTGTTTTCCATTCATACACCTCGATCATATCCCCCCTAATTCTACGCCTTTCTAGAGAGTGCAGATTCAGGGCCCTCAGTCTATCCTCACAGGGAAGATTTCTGATACATGGGATCATCTTTGTCATCCTCCTTTGTACATCTTCCACGTACTTAGCTTTACCTTAGCAATCTCCCAGATGAGTGGAGAGACAAATGCAGTCCTTTACTGAAAACGTTTCGCCCAAACAGTGGGCTTTATCAAGTCTCACACATGATGTATGAATGCAACAGGTTCTACACTTCACTGTATTTTCTATCTCAGCTCCTTACAATGCCAAACTTTCTATGGTACACAACCCCTTACCCCCCCCCCTCAGGACGCGACCCACAATAGTCGACTAGCATCCAGGCAACCATTTACTGCTAGAACAGGGGCAGCAGGGGTAAAGAGGCTTGCCCACACGTCTCGCCCTGCCCGGGAATGTTCACCAGCGTGTGTATACAACAGTTAAGCTCGGTTGGCTGTGCAGACTTCAGGTGTAACTGGAGACTTAACTTGTCACGTACAGATTTAAGCAGTGACTTTGTTACTGTGCAGTTATGATTGTGTAGACCTAAAGTTATGTTGTTCGTAGTTAAGCACGGGCGGCTGCACTGTTTCTGCTTCACGTACAGCAGGCCTAGTGTCTAATCGACATGTGGCTAGGACAAAATGGTAACTAACGTGGTATGCACAACAGTTGGTGTCCTGGTATATAACGACTTGTGCCACATTTACATTGATGAAGTGAGGGAATTCTTTTTTTTATAAACATCTATTATCACTGAACATTAAAATGGTATAAAATACCGACAGGTTGTTAGGTAAGACACATATGCAACAGTTAGGTATCTTTTTTTCGAAACGTTTCGCCTACACAGTAGGCTTCTTCAGTCGAGTACAGAAAAGTTGATAGAAGCAGAAGATACTTGAAGACGATGTAATCAGTCCATCACCCTTAAAGTTTTGAGGTGGTCAGTCCCTCAGTCTGGAGAAGAGCATTGTTCCATAGTATGAAACAATATTGTTTCATACTATGGAACAATGCTCTTCTCCAGACTGAGGGACTGACCACCTCAAAACTTTAAGGGTGATGGACTGATTACATCGTCTTCAAGTATCTTCTGCTTCTATCAACTTTTCTGTACTCGACTGAAGAAGCCTACTGTGTAGGCGAAACGTTTCGAAAAAAAGATACCTAACTGTTGCATATGTGTCTTACCTAACAATCTATTATCACTACAACAGCACAGAATAACGACTATATTAACGTAATAATGCCTCAATAGGACTCCCACTACAGAATATAAAAATAAAAACTTTCCTCGGCATCTCAAGCATTCATCAATGGAATATATAAGTGTCTCAGTAACAAAGAACAAAAAGCTACAATACCGTGACTGGAATACACAAATAACCCGCACATAGGAAAGAGAACCTTACGGCGACGCTTCAGCCGGACCGAAACGTCGTCGTAAGATTCTCTATGTGCGGGTTATTAGTGTATCTCAATAACATGATGCAACAAAAGGCAAACCCTGATGGTTGTTTTCTTGCTTAATGGAGTTAACCCTCATTAAGCTTCTGGACTACTCTAGGTAAGTATGTTCAGGTACAGATACACACAAATAGTTACATAAATTGCCATGCATAGCAGCATGTGCAAGAATGGTATATAATACCGACAAGATGAAATTAATTTCATAGCAGCATGTGTAGGTTAACTAGGATAACCTAAAAAAGTCAAAGTGACTTACTTTCATTGGCGTCCTTGATCATTAAGGTTGTAAATAACCTTTTCACCACCAGACAAGAATACTTTAATCGCTAAAACAGTGAATAACAAACTCACGGCATAAATAATTTTTTTATGCCGTGTATTCCTCTGGGTGTACACGTCACCCCGTGGACTTGACGGTTAAATTCCATAATTTAGCATCGGTCTAAGTCCATTACAATAATCTGCTTAACGCTGTGTAGAAATTTTAAACAGCAGTCCGTAAAAAACACCTTTAAATTGAAATCCGAATTTAATTTATCCCAGTATCAAACATCACCAATAAAAGAGAAAACGTTGAAAATGTTGAAGGGAGACTCAAGTAACCCGTCGCACCTCCCCGTGTGGGCTGTGTTTAAATGTTTAAACTGTGGGCGTGTGCGCGCCTGGGCGGGACGCATGCGTAATCAGACCAGATTAAATCATCCAACATGGCCACATGTTGATATTAAATAAAGGAATACATTATAGCAAACAATGCCTTGTCACTGTTAATCTGAGAACAGATGACGTTCATCACTCTTGGTGGGAGAATGATCAGTCTTGGTGGAAGAATGATGTTAATCATTCTTGGTAGAATGACTGACGTTTGTCATTCTTGGTAGAATGATTGATGGTTACCTTTCTTGGTGGGAGAATGATTTTTGCCATTCTTGGTGGGAGAATGATTTTTGCCACTCTTGGTGGGAGAACGGGTTGAGCAAGACGAGAATAAAGAATGGTAATAAATGCAGTGACATGAGTTACAAAGTTCTTCACGGTAGAGGTCCATGATTTTTAAATTTTTACTAATATTCAAAGTCCAAAAAGAACAAAAAGGCACATTACCGTGACTGGAACAATACACAAATAACCTGCACATAGGAGAGACGAGGATACAACGACGTTTCGGTACGATTTGGACTATTTACAAAGTCACACTGTAAATGGTCCAAGTCGGACCGAAACGTCGTCGTAAGCTCCACTCTCCTATATGCGGGTTATTTGTGTATTATTCAAAAGCAGTGCTCTAGAAAGGCGGGAGCAACGTGTTCTAATTACTTTATTATTTATAGGAAGCGTTAAACCCGTGGTCATTTAAGATCAAGGAGAGACGGAAGCGCGATCCTTCGTGTGCTAATGGCAAAACACACACACTACTCTCCAACTCTAACGTTGTCCCGAGCCGAGGAAGGAAAGCTGACGGAGATTGACAGAGAAGTATGCGAAGCAAACTCAGCAGAGTTTTCAACGAGGTCGTCACAGAAGACAGTGGAGAGCTACTGGAAAACACTGCTGACTGAACAGATAAACACGTAATAAGAACCATTAGCATAACAAAAGAAATGCTGAGACTACCAGAGGATCTTAATGTAACAAAGGCAATGGCACCAGACAAGGTATCTCCAAAGGTACTGAGAGGAGCAGAACCACTGTGAGACCTAATAGTAAAGGTCTTCAACTAATCTATCTAATCAGGATAGCTGCTAGAAAATTAGAACAAGATCAAAGTGGTCCCTATATACAACAACAGGAAGATGCGAGAGGGTCTAATTAGAAGCCGGTATTTCTAGCATACAAACTGTCACAAGTACCGGGGAAGATTGTAAGGAAAATAGTAGTCAAGGAGTTTAAGAGAAGATTGTTTACATAAACCCAGCACGGGTTCGGGATGAAAAATCCTGTCTTACGGACTAGCTGTTCTATGACAGAGTCGCAGAGATAAAGACAAGACAGTGCTGGGCGGACTGCATCTTCTTGGACTGCAGGAAAATATTAGACATAGTAACACACAAGAAATTAGTCTAGAAATTAGAAGAACAGGCAGGGTTCAAAGGCAGAATGTTCCAATGGGTAAGGGAGTACAAGGCTGATAGAAGGTGGTGAGTAGTAGTAAGGGATGAGGTATCAGAACGGGAGAGAGTATCGAGTGGGGCCCCGCATGGAACAGTATTGAACTGTTCCTAATCTATGTTAACAACCTTCCATAGGGGACTGTGTCTTACGTGTCACCGTTTGCTGACGTTGCAAAACAAATGGAAAAAATAACAGGAGAGAACAGTGATAAATTCCAAGATCATCACAGACTGCAGACGTAGTCAAAGCAAGTGGCATCTGAACTTAAACCCCAGTAAATGCAAGGCAGTGGGATTTGAAGAATGAGACTGCAAACCGGACACAGTACAGCATAAGTGGAGAGAAGCTGCGAATACTAGTGAGCGAAAAAAAACACCTGGGGGTGAATATATCACCAAGCTTATCGCTAGAATTACACACAAACCTTATAAAATAACATGTAAATTCAAGATTAGCAAACCTTCGAACAGCATTCAAGAACCTCAACGAAGAACCAATCAGAATCTTATATACGACATACCTCAGTCAGTGTGCATGTGGCCCCACAGCATGAAGCTCACACCTGGTCAAGCCTTGTATGAGCCAGTAGGCCTTCTGGAGTGTTCCTCCATTCTTATGTTCTTATGTACAAAATTTCGATAAGGTTTAAGCAGACTACTAGAACAGAGAGGAAGGCAATATGAGGAGAGGCTGAAAGAGCCGAACCTGACAAATTGGCGAACTTGGTCGAGAGAAGAACAAAGAAACTTTCACGACATAGAAACGATAAAGAGAAATTGATGGAATGAATGAAATACTTTCTTACATGGGGATGTAAGAAAGCATTTCTTTAGTTTCGGCGTGGTTGAAAAGTAGAATGAATTGGATGAGGCAGCGGTTGAGGCAAGCCTCAATACACAGATTTAAGAGCAGATATGATATGGACCAAGAGACCAAAAGTCAGTGATGCCGAGCAAAGTAGTCTAGGAGACTGGGCCAGGAGCCGAGTTTCAACAGTCGCAAACAGAACTTAGTGAGTGTACACACACATATTCACAAATGTGTAAGTGGTTGTGAACGTTGCTTGAGATGTTAACACCAGTATGGAACCAGCACCTGGTCGAACACGTCAAAAAGTTAGAGAAAGTGCAGATGTTTGCAACGAGACTAGGCCAGGAGCTAGGTGAAATCTCCTATGACGAAAGATTAAGGAAACTAAACTAGATGGCACTAGAGGAAAGAAGGACTAGGAGTAATATGATAGTAACATATAAAATACTGGTAGGAATGAAGTAGGGTGGACAAGGACAGGTTGTTCGAGAGACGAGAAACAGGAACACGAGGGCATAGATGGAATCTGAAAAAAAAAACAAGTCAGAGGGATGTTAAGAGGTATGTATTCAGTCTTTGAGTAATCAGGAAGTAGAACGACCTGGACAGTACATTGGTAGATGCAGGATCCATAGCTTTAAGAGTTACTATAAGGCTCTCGAAGCTAGGAAAAATGAACCCAGTAATGGCCAATGAACAGGCTGGGCCAGGAGCCCAGACTCGACCCTTGCAACCACACACATAGGTGAGTAGACACACACATGAACAAAGCCCACATGTGTGCTTTCCAGCAAGCATTGTTCCTGCTTGCTTGATTTATGTAGTGTAACTGCTGGAAAAAGAAGAGGGTGGGAGAGAAGCAGAAATGAGAAGAGAAAGAAACAGCAATAAAAGTGGGATGAGAATAAGGACAGGAACAAGAGAGGGAGAGGGGCGAGGAGGAGGAGGCTGCGGCGTGGCCGTGGAAGCTGTGTAGTGATGGCCTGGGAGGCCTGGTTCCAAGACGGGCCACCAGAGTAGGGAAACTCTTGAAACAGGTAACAGGTAGTGATCCGAGTGGGGAAGCAAGGCAGTATGGGAGGAAGAGGTGGATGAAAGGGAAAAGTAAATTGCGGGAAAGAGAGTGAGGTAAGTGGGGGAGGAGATGATGCTTGAGAAGTGGTGGAGGGGAGGAGCATGGAGGAAAGATTATAAAGGTAAAGTAGGAAGAAGGGGAAAAAATAACAAGGGGTAACAAAGGCTGAATGACGAAGGAGGAAAGGAAGATGATGATGATGATGGTGGTGGCGGGAGATGAATGGCAGTGGGGAGAGAATAATGGAGGAGATGTCAGATAGCAGGTGATGGAGGGGGAAGGGGGAGTGATGGAGTGGTACAACTGGTAATGAAGAAGTGAAGACGTGGATAGGAGTAAAGAAGAGGAAGAAAGGGGGGGGGGAAAGAAAGAGACTGCAAAGAAAACAAGATGCGGAAAAGAAAAAGGACCAAGAGGAACGTAGGGAAAAGAAAGAGGGGGGAAAAACAGTGTACAGCAGAATATTCCAGGAAATATTTCTGCTGGAGAATATTTTAGAAAAAAATATGATCGAAATACTCTTTCGTCCACCATGAATAGCCCACTGTCTCTCGTACACACAGACCGACATGAACATGCTAGGCGGTGGGAGGAGTGAGGGACATAAACATGAAGCGCAGACGTATACAAACTACCAATACAAACTTTTTCTACCAGGTCCCAGGACAAGCAGTGACCCCAGGAATGAGAAAACAGTCCACTGAGCGAGCGGTAACTGCAGGGCTTGCGACAATGGTTTACTGGACTAGCGGTAACCGTGGAGGATGGGGCAATTTTTTCCTGGACTAGTGGCAACCATTGAGGATGGAAGTGTTTTCCTGGACTAGTGGTAACCATGGAGCATGGAAGTATTTCCCTGGACTAGTGGTAACCATGGAGGATGGAAGTATTTCCCTGGACTAGTGGTAGCCATGGAGGATGGAAGTATTTCCCTGGATTAGTGGTAGCCATGGAGGATGGAAGTATTTCCCTGGACTAGTGGTAGCCATGGAGGATGGAAGTATTTCCCTGGACTAGTGCTAACCATGGAGGATGGAAGTATTTCCCTGGACAAGTGGTAACCATGGAGGATGGAAGTATTTCCCTGGACTAGTGGTAGCCATGGAGGATGGAAGTATTTCCCTGGATTAGTGGTAACCATGGAGGATGGAAGTATTTCCCTGGATTAGTGGTAACCATGGAGGATGGAAGTATTTCCCTGGACTAGTGGTAACCATGGAGAGTGGGATAGTATTTCACTCTGGATAAACAGTGAGAGCACTGGATGCAATAACAGTCCACCTGGACCAGCGGATAACCGCAAAGTGTGCAACAATGGCCCCCTGGACCAGCGGGAAGATACAATCACCTGAACAAGAGTATAACTGAACCATGTCTCGCTCGCTCGCGCGCCGCACGCACGCACGCGCGCACACACGCACGCACACACACACACACACACACACACACACACACACACACACACATACACACACACACACATATACACACACACACACACACACACACACACATGCACACACATGCACGCACACGCATGCACACGCACGAAGAGGCTAGTTTGTAAGCGATTGATACGAGTCGGCAACCCAATTTCTCTCATCAGATTCTATAGACAAAGGTATATCAGAAAATGGAAATGAGAACCGTCAAAGTCAGATCTTCTCAAGTTGCAATGTTATAACTCTTGGAACAATGCATACCTTACCTGTGATATCTATATAGTTTAATATAGATAAATGCAAAGTTCTAAATGTTGGACAGGAAAACAAGCATGCCACATAAAAACTAAATAATGTACATCTTAATATTACTGATTGCTAAAAGGATTTAAGAGTTCTAGTTAGCAGTAATCTGAAACCAAAACAGTACATAAGTGTTCTTAAGAGTAACTCTGGTCAGATCACTGACAGTGATATGGATATGTGTGTGAGGGAAAAGTTCAATAGATAGGAGTAGCGATATAGTAACAATAGTTTCATTGCCGGCTACTTGTTAAGGTAGGGTAAGTCCAGCTCCCGCTATCCCCCATCCCTTTTTTCCCCTCCCCGAAAGTGATAGTTTGCTTGCCGGCTACTTGTTAAGGTAAGGCAAGTCTAGCTCCCGCTATTCCCACCTTTTTTCCCCCCACCCCGAAAGTGATAGTTTGATTGCCGGCTGCTTGTTAAGGTAGGGTCAGTCTAGCTCCAGCTATCCCTTCCCCTCCTCCCCCCCCCCCCGAAAGGTGACGTGTGGGGCTCCGGTCCAAACAGTAATCACTAGACTCACAGCTCCCAGCACTACTGTAAGTACATGCCTGCCTTGTATTCTAGTGGATTTATTGGTTGAAAGCTTCACTTTTGACCAATAATAAACTTAGTCCTTTCAGTCTTGCTCTAGGTTGACTGTTGTAATAATCACCACATCTTTTAGGTATTGTACTTATCATGGAGAGTGATTTCTTAAGCAGTGGGTAACCTGTCTATCTTTCCAGCTTGGATGACAGAGAGGGTCACCTGCCAATCAACGAGTAGAATTGAAGGAGACGGACTAACGTTCTGAGATGTCCCGAATTTTGATCCACTTACCTGTTTGTGTATGCAAGTAGCAGGATATAACCCCCTCATCATTGCAGTGGAGAAAACCTGCTTTCCTGTCATCTGGAAGGATTATTGAAAGCTAGAAAATCTGTGAAGAACGAGCCGGTGGGTTGTCATCAACACCTGCGACCCCCCCCCCCCCATCATCAGCAACGGCTACGATTTCAACAACACACAGTGTCACCAACACCAGACACCCACGTTTTATATACATTTATATTAGCGTTGAATTCAGTTATCATTTATATTTTTCATTTTTCATTTTCTTTAATGTAGGATCAATATTTCATATTTAAGTGTTTTATATTTTATATTTTCTAAATAATAAAGTGTTTATGTTTGTCAGTTTTTGTTCTTTTTCTATTCATTAATTTTCCTAAGGAGGAGCCAGCTTTGGTAATACTGTCTGAAGTTGTTACAGAGCTGAGTAAGCCTTCACAAGTGGCGACCTTGCCAGGATCAACTCTACTGAATCAAGATTCAACTCCATCTCGAATCTACCATTGGAACTTCAACGCCGTATACCACAGACGGTTACCACCAGCCATGAGTAATCATTCTCTATGGTAGGACTACAGTACAGGTATTTAAAAGATTTGGTGATTGTTATAGTCTCAATTTGTTGTAAGTCAAGTCATGGCAGGAATACTAATTAATTCTGCCATCTATTTTTGTGTGAGCTTGAAACACTTTGGAGGATTAGACTCTAGGGACCCGAGATTTTCCAGTGACAATTTGTTTCATTGAGCTCTTTATTATATCAAGGGAACTGTCATAGGACACTTTTGATTTGTTGGTGAGAAGATTGGATGGTCAAGTGACCCCATTCTACTTACTGTTTGCTCGGAGCCGGCATAGAACCCTTCGTTTTAATTAATACATAATGTTTAATTGAAGCAGGGATCGAACCCTCTGGTTTATTTACAGTTTGAGCGGAGCAGGAATTGAACCCTCCGTTTTCTTTGATACCCATTTCATTTCCCCTGATAGTTTAAGTTATTCTTGCAAGCATGGAGGAATACCAGTTTTGGATGAACGCTGGAAGCAAGTTAGGAATAACAAGGAAAAATTTAGAATCTTTCATTAGTGCTAAGATCCAGGAAAGACTTGAAAGAGAGAGAATCGAAAGAAGAGAAAAAGGAGAAAGAGAACCTTGAAAGACAGGAGAAAAAGGAGAGAGAATTAAGAGAGAAATCCAATAAAGACAGAAAGAGAAAGAGAAGACAAAAAGGAGCATGATAGACTTGATCGTGAAGAAAGAGCTAGAGAACGTGAGGAACAAGCTAAAATACGTGAGGAAGAAGCTAAAATACGTGAGGAACAAGGTAAAATACGTGAGGAACAAGCTAAGATACGTGAGGAACAGGTTAAATTAAGAGAACTTGAGGAAAGAGCCAAGGATAGAGAAGTTGAGGAAACAACTAGAGAACGTGAGGAAAAAGCTAGAGAACTTGAGTTAATAGAGAGAGAAAAGGATCGCGAGCTCGAAAAATCTCGCCTTGAATTAGAGAATAAAAAGTTAACTTTGACACAACAACAATTAGAGGAAGGAGTACTTGATCATGCAGCTAGTGCACATATTCCAACACCTAATTTACCTCCCTTCACAGAGGGGGAAGACATAACTTAATACATTATCAGGTTTGAAAATACCGCTACCCTCTGTGAATGGCCTGCTGACACCTGGGCTACCAGGTTAGGAATGTTATTTTCTGGTACCGCTTTGAATATCTATGCAACTTTGTCGCAGGATGTTATATGTAATTATAACCTACTGAAGAAGGCAATCCTTAAAGCATATAAAAAAACCACTAATTCTTACAGGAAAGATTTCAGGTATGCCACCTTATAGCCTGGCCAGAACTTTCAGCAGTTACAGGTAACACTCTTTCGTTTGTTCGACTTTTGGATAGAGAGTTCAGGAATTGATCACAGTTATGAATCTCAGAGATTTCATGGTTGCTGACCAGTTCCTGACAGCTCTTCCTCACCAGATACGAACCATCATTAGAGAACGTAACCTGATTAAAGCTGAGGAAGTTGCTGAGGATGCTGACCTGTATGCTGAGGCTCACAATTCCTATAAAGACCTAAAGGGATCGAACCCTAAGGGCAAGGGTTCATCAGACCTTAAGAAATCAAAGCCTCTAGTGGAAAGTAAAATGACTTCTTTTATCCCTGTTTGTCATTTGTGTGGTGTTAAGGGACATAAACGTCCAGATTGTCCTTCTAAGAAGGTCCAAAAAGTTGGAAGATGTTTTAAAGACTGTAATGACCAAGCACCCTTCTGTTCAGGAACAGTTAATGGACTTAATGTATCTACCATTTTACGAGACACTGGATGCACATGTATAGTCATTTCTGATAAGCTGTTCCCTAACCTTAAAGAAACTCATTCCTCTGCTATACTTTCAGACTACTTGGGCCATACGGACACTTTTCCTACCATCCGTTGTTACATTAGGTCTAAATGGTTCACAGGTTGGTCTGAAGCCGTACTAGCTCCCATCACTTCTTGCTCCGTGCTAATAGGTAATGTAAAAGGTGCCATTGTTCCTTCTGGGATTGACCTTTCATCACCAAAGATGGACATAAGTGTTTCAGATCCTCTTCCTGTAGAGTCAAAGAAGCCCCTCGAAAGTTCAGATGAAACAATGTCTCGTGAGATTCATGTGGGATTAAAAACCATTGATGCTACTCTCGAAAGCGAGGTAGTAGGATCACCGGTTCACTTGTTAGATGAAAGTAAAGATATCACCTCTGATACCATAAATGTCTTGACTAGGGCTCAGACCAAAGCCCAGGCTTCTCCTACTGTCCATCTTTTGATTTTCCCTGACTTTTAGCCTTTAGATGTATCGAAGGACTCCTTTGTCAATTTACAACGTAATTACCCTTCTCTTCAGAATTGCCATAATGCCGCTAAACAAAATCAAGTTATCCAAAGGAAAAACTTTTCATTATAAATTTGAATATATAAAAGGTATCTTGTACAAGTCAGTATTCAAATTAAATTCAGATGAGATAGACTATTCCATCTTAGTTGTTCCAAGTCAATGCAGAGAGACTGTTCTTAAAATGGCTCATGACCTGCCAGTGGCCGGACATTTCTCGCATCGTAAAACCTTAAATAAAATTAGGGAAACCTATTTTTGGCCAAAAATGTCCTCAGATGTCACTACCTATTGTAGATCGTGTAAAGTTTGCCAACTGTCATCCTCCCGAGGTACCAGGCGAGTACCTATGGTCAAAATGCCAGTCTTTACGGTACCCTTTGAAAGAGTAGCCATTGACATCGTTGGTCCTTTATCACCACTTTCATCTGGGGGACATAGATATATATTAACATTAGTTGATTATGCTTCGAGTTTCCCTGAAGCCGTTCCCTTAAAGACCATAACTACTACAGAGGTGGCTGAAGCCCCTTTGTCCATCTTCTCCAGAGTGGGCATCCCTAGAGAAATTTTGTCTGACCGTGGGACACAATTCACATCTGACTTAATGCAACATCTATACCAACTTCTGGGAGTGAAGCCTCTCTTCACCACACCCTATCATCCCAGCTGTAATGGGAGGATTGAGCGCCAGCATTCGATTCTCAAGTCCACTGCGACATCATGGGATCTTGGTACAAAGACTTCAACGCTTGCCCAACCTTTGGACGACGACCTACTTACACTAGTGGCAGGTCCCACTGTGATCTCGCCTCCTCCTGCTTCACCTCACCGTTCTCCAGTATATAAGCCACCTCTCTGGCCCTATGCTGCATTTCCTACAAGAGTGATGGACTGAACACATCGATTCCAGGTTGAGGGACTGATTACCTCAAACTTCTCCTCTCCTTACCGATTTCAACTTTGTATTGGACTGATGAAGGCACTGTGTGGCGAAACGTTTCTTCAATAAAGATTCCCATGTGTTGCATAAGTGTCTCAATTCTTCAACTTGTCGGTTTTTCAAAACCATTCATCACATCTATCAGACACTGCGACATCATGGGATCTTGGTACAAAGACTTCAACGCTTGCCCAACCTTTGGACGACGACCTACTTACACTAGTGGCAGGTCCCACTGTGATCCCGCCTCCTCCTGCATGGGCCTATTGGCCCATGCGAGGCATGTTCTTATGACTTGCTACACTGACATGAATGTTGTAGATTCTCCAGGGCGAATTGCTACTCAGAAATGACTCATGGAACTTGTATGACGTACTACACTGACATGACTACCGTTGGGCCTTCCTAATGACTTGCTACACTGACATGACTGTGGTGGATCCTTCATAATAACTTGAAACACTGACATGACTGTGGTGGGTTTCCTCAGCAGTGTTGACTTGGTTTCTGATAACACTGAAAACACTTTTCCGTTAAAAAAAGAAAACAGAATCCGTGTCACACCCATTTTTAAGGTCGAGACAGTTCATGAATACAAACATTCATGAATTTTTATGTTAAAATTCACAGGTAATCACGCATGTAGACCCGTTAACTACTGACACAACTGTACACCAGTTGACTATTGACATACGTATAGACAAGGAACCATTCTGACACACACCAGGAGATTCTTGACACATTAGATACCACCACTTGATTCATTAGATACCACCTTTCTAGCCTACAGGTCTAGTAATCTTTGATTAACCTGCACACACGGTA
Source organism: Cherax quadricarinatus (assembly GCF_038502225.1). Classification (NCBI taxonomy): domain Eukaryota; kingdom Metazoa; phylum Arthropoda; class Malacostraca; order Decapoda; family Parastacidae; genus Cherax; species Cherax quadricarinatus. Next base: position 15,051,649 of record NC_091319.1, on the reverse strand, counting down.
CCTCTCCTAACTTGCCTAGGATTTCTTAACAGAAACAACACTTTACAGTCACAACTGCTTACTTTATAAAGCAGTTCTGAGTATCTTAAAGTCCGTGAATTGACCTTTTTTTTGTAAGCAGTTACAGTGAAAAGTTAATTTGTGTAGACTTGCGTCTCCCAGGTACAAGGTGGTAGGAAATACCTCTCTCAAGCCAGAGCACGAGTAGAAAAAAAATAAATAAATGTTCAGTTCCCGAGAAGTGTACACACACACACACACACACACACACACACACACACACACACACACACACACACACACACACACACACACACACACGCAGACATACTATTACACCGAGTTATAATAATAATGATAATATATATTTCTGCAAGTACATGTACAAAGTATACAGTCCTAGCTGACATCAATGACATTCTACTATTTAGAAAGCCGCTTGTTATGCAGAGCAATTCGGGCAAATTAGGTCAGTTTTGTCCCAGGATGCGACCCACACCAGTCGACTAACACCCAGGGACAGCAGGTGTCTTATGGAAATACGTCCTAATGATCTCCAGCCGTACCGGAGATTCGAACTCCGGACCTCAGTGAGTGAGCCGAGTGCGCTAGCGATCGAGCTACGGGACACCGTAAAACATCGACATCAGTTAAAAAAAAAACTATTAATCATTAATACCAAAACGCACTGCTGAATTTTCAACAGAGCCCTACAGACCAGGAGGCCTGGTCACAGACCGGGCCGCGGGGGCGTTGACCCCCGGAACTCTCTCCAGGTAAACTCCAGGTAAACTTGAAAACCACGTTATCAACGAAAATGTGGACGCAGTAGATACATATTGAGAACATGGTGTAGTGAGCTGCGCCACACAGGTCACCCGGAGAAGGGCATTACAGGTTGGTAGTGGATAAGGTGGGTGTGTTTGTGGTGTGTGTTTGTGTTTGTGGTGTGTGTGTGTGTGTGTACTCGCCTAATTGTGGATGCAAGGGTCAAGTCAGCTCTTGGTCCCGTCTCTTCACTGGTCGCTACTAGGTCAGCTCTCCCCCTGCTCCACGAGCCTCATTATACCTCTTGTTAGTTATATATGGATTCTGCCGCCACTACATCACTTTTCAGACCATTCCACTTCCTGACAACTCTGTGACTGAAGAAATGCTTCCTAACATCTCTGTGACTCATCTGAGTCTTTAACTTCCAATTGTAACCCCTTGTTGCGGTGTCCCATCTTAGGAACATTCTGTCTCTGTCCGCTTGTCAATTCCTCTCAGGATTTTATATGTCGTTATCATGTTCCCCATATCTCTCCTGTCCTCCAGTGTCGTCAGGTCGATTTCTCTTAACCTCCCCTTGTAGGACATGCCCCTTAGCTCCGGGACTAGTCTCGTTGCACCTTTGCACTTTCTCTAATTTCTTGACGTACTTGACCAGGTGTGGATTCCAAACTGGTGCTGGATACTCCAATATGAGCCTGACGTACACTGTGTACAGAGTTCTGAACGACTCCTTACTGAGGTGTCGGAACGCTATTAGTAGTAATAATAGATACACTACAGTTACAACAGCAATAATGAGACACTACAGTTACTACAGCAGTAATGAGAAACACTACGGTTACTACAGTAGTAATGAGACACTACATTTACTACAATAATGAGACACACTACAGTAGTAATGAGACACTACAGTTACTACAATAATGAGACACACTACAGTAGTAATGAGACACTACAGTTACTACAATAATGAGACACTACAGTAGTAATGAGACACTACAGTTACTACAATAATGAGACACACTACAGTAGTAATGAGACACTACAGTTACTACAATAATGAGACACACTACAGTAGTAATGAGACACTACAGTTACTACAATAATGAGACACACTACAGTAGTAATGAGACACTACAGTTACTACAATAATGAGACACACTACAGTAGTAATGAGACACTACAGTTACTACAATAATGAGACACACTACAGTAGTAATGAGACACTACAGTTACTACAATAATGAGACACACTACAGTAGTAATGAGACACTACAGTTACTACAATAATGAGACACACTACAGTAGTAATGAGACACTACAGTTACTACAATAATGAGACACACTACAGTAGTAATGAGACACTACAGTTACTACAATAATGAGACACACTACAGTAGTAATGAGACACTACAGTTACTACAATAATGAGACACACTACAGTAGTAATGAGACACTACAGTTACTACAATAATGAGACACACTACAGGCTAGAACCATTCATGGATTTAGAGTCGGCACAACAAAGATCACTTCAGCTGACATACATTCAAGAGGTGGACCCAAGAACTAGAATCCACAATTATCTAGGTAAATACACACAGACAAATACCCAATAACACGTGCACACTCATACACACACTTTTTATACGTACACCACCGGCCATGTGTACACACATCTAAGTAATAAATTTTTTTCTTCACTTCTTGGAACTCTGATCATTATCATTTAATTTTAATATATAAGAACCATAAAATACAAGTTAATCTTCAAAGGTTATTTCAAGCCTGTTCAGTGCGACTCTAAGCTTGTTTAATTGAAGAATATTACAAGCCTTCAGACGTTTAAAAGGCGCTTTCAACTTACTTGAAATTACTCCCCAGGAGCACTGAGAAATTCTTAATAATAACCGGTACCATGACTGGTCCCAGTTATTGATAGCCAGTTACCAGTGATTGCAAGATCATGCTCTATAAGCACAACAGTTATATATATATATATATATATATATATATATATATATATATATATATATATATATATATATATATATATATATATATAATATTACACCTACATATTATCATTATTATTATTATTATTATTATTATTATTATGATTATTATTATTATTTAGCTTAGCCTAACGACTGCCCGAGGGTCATTGAGTCCACAGTGTACAAAGATTGTAACGTTGCTTTATTCAGATATTAACCAAAGTAAACAATGAAAATCTTATCTTCTTTTACTACAATAATTGATAATAATAAATTATTTTTATTAATATTTCTTTATTTTTACTATAAATTTTATTTTTAATAGGTAATTGCATAACACTTGTGTTAGGCAAGTTGTTTCAGCTGCACGCCTGACATACACACATTTATGTCCCCCGTCAACACTGTTACAAATACGGGTCTTCATGTTTACACTGCTTAGTGTTACGTCTCGTCAGGAGCGGGGGGTCATCAGGAGTAGGGAAGTCTTCAGGAGCGGGGAAGGGACAGGTTCATCACGTGTTGTGGCTGGACCTACCTACACCAAATCCTGTTGTTGTGGCTGGACCTACCTACACCAAATACCTGGTGTTGTGGCTGAACCTACCTACACCAAATACCTGGTGTTGTGGCTGAACCTACCTACACCAAATACCTGGTGTTGTGGCTGAACCTACCTACACCAAATACCTGGTGTTGTGGCTGAACCTACCTGCACCAAATACCTGGTGTTGTGGCTGAACCTACCTACACCAAATACCTGGTGCTGTGGCTGAACCTACCTACACCAAATACCTGGTGTTGTGGCTGAACCTACCTACACCAAATACCTGGTGTTGTGGCTGAACCTACCTACACCAAATACCTGGTGTTGTGGCTGAACCTACCTACACCAAATACCTGGTGTTGTGGCTGAACCTACCTACACCAAATACCTGGAACCTACCTGCACCAAATACCTTGTGTGGCTGAACCTACCTGCACCAAATACCTGGTGTTGTGGCTGAACCTACCTGCACCAAATACCTGGTGTTGTGGCTGAACCTACCTGCACCAAATACCTGGTGTTGTGGCTGAACCTACCTGCACCAAATACCTGGTGTTGTGGCTGAACCTACCTGCACCAAATACCTGGTGTTGTGGCTGAACCTACCTACACCAAATACCTGGTGTTGTGGCTGAACCTACCTGCACCAACCTACCTACCTGGTGTTGTGGCTGAACCTACCTGCACCAAATACCTGGTGTTGTGGCTGAACCTACCTGCACCAAATACCTGGTGTTGTGGCTGAACCTACCTGCACCAAATACCTGGTGTTGTGGCTGAACCTACCTGCACCAAATACCTGGTGTTGTGGCTGAACCTACCTGCACCAAATACCTGGTGTTGTGGCTGAACCTACCTGCACCAAATACCTGGTGTTGTGGCTGAACCTACCTGCACCAAATACCTGGTGTTGTGGCTGAACCTACCTGCACCAAATACCTGGTGTTGTGGCTGAACCTACCTGCACCAAATACCTGGTGTTGTGGCTGAACCTACCTGCACCAAATACCTGGTGTTGTGGCTGAACCTACCTGCACCAAATACCTGGTGTTGTGGCTGAACCTACCTGCACCAAATACCTGGTGTTGTGGCTGAACCTACCTGCACCAAATACCTGGTGTTGTGGCTGAACCTACCTACACCAAATACCTGGTGTTGTGGCTGGACCTACCTACACCAAATACCTGGTGTTGTGGCTGAACCTACCTGCACCAAATACCTGGTGTTGTGGCTGGACCTACCTACACCAAATACCTGGTGTTGTGGCTGAACCTACCTACACCAAATACCTGGTGTTGTGGCTGAACCTACCTACACCAAATACCTGGTGTTGTGGCTAGACCTACCTGCACCAAATACCTGGTGTTGTGGCTGGACCTACCTACACCAAATACCTGGTGTTGTGGCTGAACCTACCTACACCAAATACCTGGTGTTGTGGCTGAACCTACCTACACCAAATACCTGGTGTTGTGGCTGGACCTACCTACACCAAATACCTGGTGTTGTGGCTGGACCTACCTGCACCAAATACCTGGTGTTGTGGCTGAACCTACCTACACCAAATACCTGGTGTTGTGGCTGAACCTACCTACACCAAATACCTGGTGTTGTGGCTGAAACTACCTACACCAAATACCTGGTGTTGTGGCTGAACCTACCTGCACCAAATACCTGGTGTTGTGGCTGGACCTACCTACACCAAATACCTGGTGTTGTGGCTGAACCTACCTACACCAAATACCTGGTGTTGTGGCTGGACCTACCTGCACCAAATACCTGGTGTTGTGGCTGGACCTACCTACACCAAATACCTGGTGTTGTGGCTGGACCTACCTACACCAAATACCTGGTGTTGTGGCTGAACCTACCTGCACCAAATACCTGGTGTTGTGGCTGAACCTACCTACACCAAATACCTGGTGTTGTGGCTGAACCTACCTGCACCAAATACCTGGTGTTGTGGCTGAACCTACCTACACCAAATACCTGGTGTTGTGGCTGAACCTACCTACACCAAATACCTGGTGTTGTGGCTGAACCTACCTGCACCAAATACCTGGTGTTGTGGCTGAACCTACCTACACCAAATACCTGGTGTTGTGGCTGAACCTACCTGCACCTCTGCACTTCCTCCAGTGTCTTATCCTGTGTTGCTTGACCAAACGTCTCATCAGTAGACACTCAGGTGTTGCACATCTGTGTTTTTATCCTTATTAATGATCAGTATTTCAGTGTTTATATTTCATTTGGATGTCTTGGAAAATTGCCTCTGATATTATCAATTTTAGGTTAGCAAAGTTATGTAAGTAATAATTCGTATACTGATCTTTATTATTTTTCTCAATATAAATATAAATTATTTTTGAAATTTAGAGAGAGGTTAAAGACCTATTTTACAGATTTTCGATTTCCTCAAAACATTTCATTCACTTTCATTTCACAATATAAATTAATCTTTCCGTTAATTTATGGGGAACGTTTCCGCTCGCTAGGCCGTTAAAAAAAACCGGGTAGGGAATAGTAAGGGTCTTAGGCAAAGGCGCTCAAACCTGCCCACCACGGTAAGGTGACCCAGCGTTGGACAAGGGGAAGCAACAGCTTGACAATATGTCATGAGTATTATCAGGGAGAGCAGCAACTTAACAATGTCGTTTCCGGGAAAGAATAGTTTTAAGGGTTTCGTTAGTGTGATATACTGCTTTGTTTATATCTTTACCTCCAGCAACGCTCGTAACCCGTGTTAGGTAGGGAAGGAAGGAAAAGGAGAGAGAGAGAGAGAGAGAGAGAGAGAGAGAGAGAGAGAGAGAGAGAGAGAGAGAGAGAGAGAGAGAGAGAGAGAAAGGATGGATGGGAAATACATGCAATCTGAGAACTTGGTAAGATGGAGGGTAGAGAGAGAGGTTATTCGTAGGTCTTGAGGCCATCACCACCCCCTCCATCACCATCTTGCTGAGGAACACAGTAAATAAGAGGGAAAACGAAGCGCTGTGAGGTAGAATGTAGAACGATGGGGAGAGTCACAACCTGATATATTTCCTTCGAGATATTGAGTGTTAGGGTAGACAGAGGAATATTAGAGGTATAAATCTGCGTTTATATATCCACAGCTGTAACACACACATACATACATACACATGCACCAGCACTCACTCGCAGTACACAAGGTAATACATACACAAGCACATACATAAGTACTCATATAAGTGCACACACAAGAACTCACACAGCGCGCACATACACAAGCATTCACACAAGCGCTCACACACAAGTATTCACACAAACATTCACACATACACAAGCACTCATACAAGCATTCATGAGACACTGCAAATATCAGCAAAAAACATCTGAAGGTTAACATGACACTTAAGATATGCAACTTCGGCTGCATACGCAAGACTAGCAAACTTCATGGCGGCATTTATAAACTTAAAGTATCCTTAAGAATTTTCTACACGACTTCTGCCGCGAAGATATTGACTAAGTGGTCGCAGTGTTTCTGGTCACACCATGTACACAAACTCGAAAAGGGTCGTAATTTTGCCACTAGATTAATTCAACAGCCGAGGAGAATGTACAAAGATGAGACACTGAAGGAACAGAACCTGACAACCTTGAAGGAGAGCGCTTGAGAATTAAAATAAATTTTTTTACTTCCTTTTATGCAGTACAAAAATAATGTAGTTTACATGTAATAAAAACTGTTAGGTACAAAAAAGTCACTAATATGCAATGCATTTAGGGAAAAAAGACTTGATTACTAGGTACATATTGTTAAGAGGAACTGAAAAGGCAAATAGGGATAACTATATGGATTAAGAGGACCATGTCCAAGGGACACAGGTATCAGCTAAAAAAAAATTACACAAGCTATATGATTGTTAAACACGACTTAGGCGAGGCAGTGGTAGACTAAACAAAACAGCTTCAAAATAAGTGTAACAAGGTTCAAGAGTCCGGTGAAATGAGCTTAAATGCAGAACCAGGAGCTGACATTCGACCCCCGCAAGGAATCCAGCGAGGACACACACAAAGCAAACAAGTACGCAGTCAAATATCCCTTCACATCCCACAAGTTCTCCCTATACCAGAATGACACCAACTACGTGGTATAAGAGGCGGACAATACAATAGTAGCCAGCAGACTGGGGGAGCACCCTTCCTATTGCCACTGTTGGAAAATCTTTGCTCAATAACATCTGAATCCCGAGACCATACTGCAAGATGAACGGAAAAAAAATTGAACATTTTCACTGAAGAACGTTTGAAGAATTTGAAACTACCTTAGGTAGTGTAAGACCTGTACAGAATGAGGGAATATATTTATACGGATCTCATAGTGTTAATAGATATAAATATTGACTGGACAAAATTTCCAAGCAGAATACTTGGCGGTGGTGGCAGCGGGAGCAGCAGCAGCAGCTAGGCAGAGAGAAGTCAGTCTTCGCTCAGAGGTGGTGTGTAGGTGGCTGTGGTGCTCCCGCTGCCCCGAACACAACACCTTAGACACTCTTGATCTGACATTCTGCATTTGTCACTTTTTCAATTCTCCTTCACCCGTCATCGGTGTCTCTTGGCCTTGCTACTGATTGTGGAAACCATCTAAAGTGCTTTCTTTTAATGAGGATGAATAGCATTGTTAAAGCGAGGTGAAGTGTGTGGCTCAGTGTGGACACAATATACGGGTTCCTATCAGTGTCCCCACAGTGCTGGTTAGTGTCACCAGTGTGGCCATAATATGCGAGTTCCCGTCAGTGTGGCCACACATATTATAGCCACTATTGTGGCTATAATATGTGGATTCCTGTCAGTGTGGCTACACACTGCTGGCTCCTGTCACCAGCATGGCCGCAACATTTTTGACAATGGACTATCAGCTCATATATTCCACCCTTCTCACACGTTTTGAGCTTAGCAGTGTCAAGACTACATATACAACTATTAACGACCTTTGCCAACGTCGTTATAAAACGCCGGTTCCAGGCCCTTGTGAACCTGTATCGAAACATCAATAATCCGGAACTTGCCTAAACAGTTTTGGAATGCCAGTTATTTACTAAGTTCATCAATGATACAATGTACACTGTACAGAAGACAACAGATGTTAGAGTAACTGTCGTGTACGCAGTTTACATATAAAGATAACAAGAGAAGAAAAACCTATTCTAGTTGACCGTAGTTCAGATACCAGGAGAGGGAGACAGTAAAGGTAAGTTACAATAGAGGTTAGTTTCCCAACTGAGCCACAATAGGGTACGCGTTTTCTTTTCGCCTTGCCTTCCTGTTTGCCTCCACTTCCGTTTGTCTGCCTTTCTGCCTACTTGTCTGCTAGTCTGCCTGCCTACCTGCCGCCTTGCTTGCCTGTCGTGACTAACCACCTGTTCGTGCTCAACTTGTAGCGTGAGACACGAAATTTATTGACTTTACTGACTCACCTTTAAACTGCAGGTGGACGGTGAACTTTAATAAATATTTACAGTTGTTATACTTTCTACTTTTCTTTTTTTTAATTGTTTAGTTAATATAGATGATTATATGATCAGCAACACACACACACACACACACACACACACACACACACATATACACATACACACACACACATATTAAAGAGGAAATGCGTGAGGCATTAAATAGAAAGCTTCAGAATGTTTGCAACGGAAGATATTTTAAATAAAAAGGACCAGAATCTTAAATAGACAGCTGAAAAACGAAGATACTGATATAAATAAAGAGAAAGTAAAGAAGGACAAATAAAACCAGACGGGTGTCACTGTGGTTATAAAAGAATATGCAAAACTTATGCTGCCTTAGAAAGACACGTGAGCAAACAATCGGACATAAGAGAAAACGTTTCGGTCCTGGGACTTTGATCAAGGTCGCAGGACCGAAACGTTTTCTAGTATGTCCTAGTGTTTGCTCACGTGTCTTTCTAAACCAAATTGTCGGTATTTATTACCAAGGTTTCTACTTGGGACACTTTTTTTAACTTCACTACGAAGCGTAAATTGGCAGGCAGACGGAAGATGGTACACACTGTGTCAATAATAAAAAAAAAATGACAAGAAAGACTAACTCAAGACTAGTTTTAAAGGACTTATGTCACAGATTTTCGTTTTCAAAACATTTCATTCACTTTCATTTCACTATATAAATTAACTTTTCCAAACCACTGGGTACAAACGACAGCAATTTTTTTTAAGGGGAACTTGTCAATATTAAAATAATGAATAAAAGTCATTAGAGATAAAAATAATTGGCGAGTAAAAAACTTAATAACTAGTAAACAATTCGATTTCAGGTCTGCATATTCTGTGTATCAAAGTTTTTTTTTTTAAACTATTACGACAGAGTTACCGAAATTATTGAAGAACAATATAGATGAGCTGATTGTGTTTATCTAGATTTTGGGAAAGTTTTTGTTTTAGTGTTCTCCACTGAGGACTGATCTGGAAACAGCAAAATATAGGAGGAATGGATGAGAACCCTTGATAGAGAGGAAAATGCGAACAGTTATAAGAGGAAAAATGTTCATGTGGGAAGGTGTCCCAAGTGGGGTACCACAAGGATCTATACTTGCTCATATATTGTTTTAATGTAAATGACTTATATATATATATATATATATATATATATATATATATATATATATATATATATATATATATATATATATATATATATATATATATGTCGTGCCGAATATGTAAAACTGGTCAATTAGCAAGAACTCATTTAAAATTAAGTCCATTCTAAAATTTTCTCTTATACGTTTAAAGATATATTTTTTTCATTAATGTTAATGTAAAAATTTTTAATTTTGCACCAAAAGAATCTTAGAAAACTTACCTAACCTTATTATAACAAGAACAATTTATTTTAGCCTAACCCAACTAAATATATTTTAGATTTGTTTACAGTAATTTAATACTAAACAAACACAGTGAAATATATTTTTTTCGTTAGGTTCAGAATGATTTTGGCGAAATTATTGCATACACAAATTTTCACTTGTCCTATATGGCAAGATGAACGTTGCTATTTAAGCCAAGATGGCAAGTTCTGCCTATTCGGCACGACATATATATATATATATATATATATATATATATATATATATATATATATATATATATATATATATATATATATATATATATATATATATATATAATGTATGTTTACGGATGCTGCAAAAATCTTGGGTAAAATAAGCAATAAAAATTACTGTAAATCACTAAAGGATGACTTACATAAGCTGAACAAATATGGCAATGAACAGATCATGGAATTTAATGTAGACTAATATCACGTCATGGGAATGGGAGAAAATCAAGTCCCTATAAATCCCCCCTACCCGACACCCACCAACCCACCTTGATATAACACGATAAAGGTGACACCATTGTGCCCTCAATGTGACACCTACAATCCTTGTCATGAGACGAACCGAAAGTGACACTTGTATGCATTGCCACACCACCAGATACCTGGCACGCTTCCAGGCATTAATATGACGACCTTCTCCCTCCCCCCACCACCCCAACCTCGCACGTTGACACTGAGGTATGTAATGGACTCGTACAATCATAGAGAAGCACTGGCTGGGTTATGGGAGGAAGTCAGGTTTGACCTTAGAAAGTGGAAGGCAACTACCAGTCCGTCGACTCTAGAGACCTTCACCAGGAACAAGACATTACGCTGGCAGCATGGACGCTCACCCTGCTTCATGGGGTCAAATATTTCTTATCCGGGTAATCAGTTTTAAAATATTCAAGGAAGAGTTTTCAATCCATATTCTGGTTATCGGGTTTCATACAATTCACAGATAACTCACATGCAGAGAAAGAAACCTAAGACAACACCTCAGTCCCATGACTGGAGTTTACCTGGAGAGAGTTCCGGGGGTCAACGCCCCCGCGGCCCGGTCTGTGACCAGGCCTCCTGGTGGATCAGAGCCTGATCAACCAGGCTGTTACTGCTGGCTGCACGCAAACCAACGTACGAGCCACAGCCCGGCTGGTCAGGAACCGACTTTAGGTGCTTGTCCAGTGCCAGCTTGAAGACTGCCAGGGGTCTATTGGTAATCCCCCTTATGTATGCTGGGAGGCAGTTGAACAGTCTCGGGCCCCTGACACTTATTGTATGGTCTCTTAAAGTGCTAGTGACACCCCTGCTTTTCATTGGGGGGATGTTGCATCGTCTGCCAAGTATTTTGCTTTCGTAGTGAGTGATTTTCGTGTGCAAGTTCGGTACTAGTCCCTCTAGGATTTTCCAGGTGTATATAATCATGTATCTCTCCCGCCTGCGTTCCAGGGAATACAGGTTCAGGAACCTCAAGCGCTCCCAGTAATTGAGGTGTTTTATCTCCGTTATGCGCGCCGTGAAGGTTCTCTGTACATTTTCTAGGTCAGCAATTTCACCTGCCTTGAAAGGTGCTGTTAGTGTGCAGCAATATTCCAGCCTAGATAGAACAAGTGACCTGAAGAGTGTCATCATGGACTTGGCATCCCTAGTTTTGAAGGTTCTCATTATCCATCCTGTCATTTTTTCTAGCAGATGCGATTGACACAATGTTATGGTCCTTGAAGGTGAGATCCTCCGACATGATCACTCCCAGGTCTTTGACGTTGGTGTTTCGCTCTATTTTGTGGCCAGAATTTGTTTTGTACTCTGATGACGATTTAATTTCCTCGTGTTTACCATATCTGAGTAATTGAAATTTCTCATCGTTGAACTTCATATTGTTTTCTGCAGCCCACTGAAAGATTTGGTTGATGTCCGCCTGGAGCCTTGCAGTGTCTGCAATGGAAGACACTGTCATGCAGATTCGGGTGTCATCTGCAAAGGAAGACACGGTGCTGTGGCTGACAGCCTTGTCTATGTCAGATATGAGGATGAGGAACAAGATGGGAGCGAGTACTGTGCCTTGTGGAACAGAGCTTTTCACCGTAGCTGCCTCGGACTTTACTCTGTTGACTACTACTCTCTGTGTTCTGTTAGTGAGGAAATTATTGATCCATCGACCGACTTTTCCTGTTATTCCTTTAGCACGCATTTTGTGCGCTATTACGCCATGGTCACACTTGTCGAAGGCTTTTGCAAAGTCTGTATATATTAAATCTGCATTCTTTTTGTCTTCTAGTGCATCTAGGACCTTGTCGTAGTGATCCAATAGTTGAGACAGACAGGAGCGACCTGTTCTAAACCCATGTTGCCTTGGGTTGTGTAATTGATGGGTTTCTAGATGGGTGGTGATCTTGCTTCTTAGGACCCTTTCAAAGATTTTTATGATATGGGATGTTAGTGCTATCGGTCTGTAGTTCTTTGCTATTGCTTTACTGCCCCCTTTGTGGAGTGGGGCTATGTCTGTTGTTTTTAGTAACTATGGGACGACCCTCGTGTCCATGCTCCCTCTCCATAGGATGGTAAAACCTCGTGATAGGGGCTTCTTGCAGTTCTTGATGAACACGGAGTTCCATGAGTCTGGCCCTGGGGCAGAGTGCATGGGCATGTCATTTATCGCCTGTTCGAAGTCATTTGGCGTCAGGATAACATCAGATAGGCTTGTGTTAACTAAATTCTGTGGCTCTCATAAAAAAATCATTTTGATCTTCGACTCTCAGACTGGTTAGTGGCTTGCTAAAAACTGAGTCATATTGGGACTTGAGTAGCTCACTCATTTCCTTGCTGTCATCTGTGTAGGACCCATCTTGTTTAAGTAGGGGCCCAATACTGGACGTTGTTCTCAACTTTGATTTGGCATAGGAGAAGAAATACTTTGGGTTTCTTTCGATTTCATTTATGGCTTTTAGTTCTTCCCGCGATTCCTGACTCCTATAAGATTCCTTTAGCTTAAGTTCGATGCTTGCTATTTCTCTGACCAGTGTCTCCCTACGCATTTCAGATATATTGACCTCTTTTAGCCGCTGTTATTCTTTTCCGTCGCCTGTAAAGGGAGCGCCTGTCTCTTTCTATTTTACATCTACTGATCCTTTTTCTTAGAGGAATAAGTCTTGTGCATACATCGAGTGCCACAGAGTTAATCTGTTCTAGGCATAAGCTGGGGTCTGTGTTGCTTAGTATATCTTCCCAGCTTATATCGGTTAGGACTTGGTTTACTTGGTCCCACTTTATGTTTTTGTTATTGAAGTTGAATTTGGTGAATAGGTGAATACTCCCTCGTGACTAATCTCATTATGTCGGTCTGGGGCTCAGCGCATACATGTCTGAACCTCAATTATGTTGTGATCTGAGTATATTGTTTTTGATATGGTGACATTTCTTATCAGATCATCATTGTTAGCGAAGATGAGGTCTAGTGTATTCTCCAGTCTAGTAGGCTCTATTATTTGCTGGTTTAAATTGAATTTTGTGCAGAGATTTAAAAGCTCGTGTGAGTGTGAGTTTTCATCAGAGCTGCCTCCTGGTGTTATTACTGCAACAATATTATTTGCTATATTCCTCCATTTTAGGTGCCTTAAGTTGAAATCCCCCAGGAGCAAGATGTTGGGTGCAGGAGCTGGAAGATTTTCCAGACAGTGGTCAATTTTTAACAGCTGTTCCTGGAATTGCTGGGATGTTGCATCCGGAGGCTTGTAGACTACCACAATGACTAGGTTTTGGTTCTCGATCTTTACTGCTAAAACTTCCACTACATCATTTGAGGCATTTAGCAGTTCTGTGCAAACAAGTGACTCTGCAATGTACAGGCCAACCCCCCTCCCCCTTTTGCCTGTTCACTCTGTCGCATCTGTATAGGTTGTAACCTGGGATCCATATTTCGTTGTCCAAGTGATCCTTTATGTGGGTCTCAGTGAAAGCCGCGAACATTGCCTTTGCCTCTGCAAGCAGTCCACGGATGAAAGGTATTTTGTTGTTTGTTGCTGGCTTTAGACCCTGTATATTTGCAAAGAAGAATGTCATCGGACTGGTGGTATTGTTGGTACTAGGGGGGGGGATTTTTTTTTCTGGCATTAGTATCTGTATCTGTTGGAGTGGAGGCCATCGACTGTGGTTCCACTCCAGGAATGACTGGATTTGGTGTACGATTTCTGCCATTTCCTGCCAATTTTTTTTCCTTCCTGGCACTAAAAAACCTCTCCCTCTTGAGTGGCTGTGGCTACCCAGGTTTTCCCATGGCCTGGATGTTTTGTATCTTTTTGTTTTGACTGTGGAAAGTCATGGAACCATTGCTTATTTACCATGAAGAAAGCCATTTTACCATTACAAAACAGGTTATTCTAGGGAGCCAGGTAGAAGAGGCAGTATATATATATATATATATATATATATATATATATATATATATATATATATATATATTTAAACTTATTTCGATCACTGTAGGATAATGCGAGGCCCTGGCCCTATGTACGTCAACACTCTCAGATCCTCACAGTTGTGCCTCAGAACCTGCAAGAGACAGCAGCTGCTCCATCTTAAACTCCCTCAAGACATGTAGGAGCTACAATTCAACCATTCCAAGAGTCCAGGAGTTGAAGATCAACGTCTTCAAGTGGCCAAGGTGCTTAATTAAGCTCAGCATACCCCAAAATCATAGCATTTGATCAGCACTCTCCAGAATGCTAGCACCTGATTAGCACATTCAAGAATGCTAGCACCTGATCAGCACACTCAAGAATGCTAGCACCTGATCAGCACACTCAAGAATGCTAGCACCTGATCAGCACACTCAATGCTAGCACCTGATCAGCACACTCAAGAATGCTAGCACCTGATCAGCACGCTCAAGAATGCTAGCACCTGATCAGCACACTCAATGCTAGCACCTGATCAGCACGCTCAAGAATGCTAGCACCTGATCAGCACACTCAATGCTAGCACCTGATCAGCACGCTCAAGAATGCTAGCACCTGATCAGCACGCTCAAGAATGCTAGCACCTGATCAGCACACTCAAGAATGCTAGCACCTGATCAGCACACTCAAGAATGCTAGCACCTGATCAGCACACTCAAGAATGCTAGCACCTGATCAGCACACTCAAGAATGCTAGCACCTGATCAGCACACTCAAGAATGCTAGCACCTGAGCAGCACACTCAAGAATGCTAGCACCTGATCAGCACACTCAAGAATGCTAGCACCTGAGCAGCACACTCCAGAATGCTAGCACCTGCAGCTTGTAGCTGCAGACCAAAGCTCAAAAGACACAGAAGCTGTACAAGAACATCTTTAAGAGGCCCAGGAGATGAAACTCAACCGTGCCACTGTTAAAATACTTACAGGGATAAATCAGACGAGACTGTGTTTGTGCTCTACATCGAATTTACAGTTCATTCTAGACAGAGAGAGAGAGAGGAGAGAGAATAACTGTCAGTCTCTCTCTCTCTCTCTCTCTCTCATTAAAGAGTAAGCAGACTGATATTTATTAATTCATAACAGTCTGCAAGACGTGCGAAAGCATAATATATTCTAGATTTTCTTATTATAAATAAAGAAAAGTTTAATTTCTCAGTTTGATAAAATTGGTAAATTATGACTAAAACGTCCAATAACGCAAAACCGATCAAAAGGGGCAAATTTGGACCCGCTTCAGTTTGAACTACACTTAACCTTTGTCTTATCAACATGCATCAGTGTTCGTAAGTTTGAAGCAGTGCAGAAGAGGCTTCTTCAAGTTATTCCACGGATACCATTATCGGCTTTGTTCTGTAAAAACTAGCAAATTGACACTTACACAGCCCAATAACATTTCGAACCTTGCCCCAAGGTAAACTATCACTGAAAAACACAAATAACCCGCACATAGGATATAGAAGGTTATGACGACGTTTCGGTCCGAGTTGGACCATTTACGAGTCACACTAACACACGAGAGTGAGGGAGCCACTATGTATAGGCGAGGGGGACAGGGACGGGACAAAGAGGGGATGAAGTGTAGTAGTAGATGGTCCAAGTTGAACCGAAACGTCGTCATAAGCTTTTCTTTCTAACATGCGGGTTATTTGTATATTGTTCCAGTCAAGGTACTGTGCCCTTTTGTTCTTTACAGTACTGGAAGTTTAAAACCTATCACAAAAAACTTCCAGGTATTGAATGGAAACCTTGAAGACAGAAAAGGGAAAAAAATATCAATCGCCATCCCCTTTTACTGGGGATCCCTAACAGTCAAGGCGGGACCCAGGAGCTGAAACTCAACCGACGCAGACAACAAAGAAGAAAGTCCACACACTGCCTATCAGCCTAGCAAGTGCACGCACCGTAGAGGGCGGCGTGCCTAGGGCCGCCACCACCCACTGTTCTGCAGAGAGTGTAATTGCTAGCAAGAATGCAATAGCGGTCGGATGGCCATCAAACTTGACCCTGGCAGCCGCAAGTTGTATAAGGAAACAACAGCAGGGATGTTTGGGGAGGCAGTGGTGGTGATAGTGGGGGTAGTGATGGAGGTGATGGGGTGGTGGTGATCGTGGTGGTGGTAGTGATGATAATGGGGGTAGTGATGGAGGTAATGGAGAGCGAGGTGTTGGAAGTAGGTTCTCGTGAGCGCGCGCGCGCGAGCATGCGAGCATGCGTGTGTGTGTGTGTGTGTGTGTGTGTGTGTGTGTGTGTGTGTGTGTGTGTGTGTGTGTATTGTGGGTCGTGTGGTGCTTATTGTCTAGTCGTGTCGTGCTTGGTAGTAGTTGCTCCAGAGCTCCGAGACGTAGCCCCCAAAACACACGATATACTAGCCGTATAGTCCACCAGGGAGACTACAGTGACCAAATATAACAAGAACTTTGTTTTAAAAGACCAACAAGCGTACAAAACTCCTGACATGTTGAAGAAACATTCGCTAGGCAAGAGAAGGCATTTTTCAAGACAAGAAAAAGCATTCTCAAGAGAACGAGAAGAGGCATTCTGGGGATGCGGGAGCGATCATCCCCAGAACCATTAACATTCATTAGCAATTTATTACGTGATGGCGGTGAGTACTGAGTGTCGATGCAGTCTGCCCCAGACACTTGCGAAACTACAATGTCATCAAAAACTTCAAGGAAACCATTCACACATGTCTTAAGGGGCACGTCAATTCCCTTGTTTTCTAACAATATGTTATTTTTCCCTATAATCTACTTTTTCCATAATTACTGTCGCATTTGTTTTGTCTGCTTTCGTAAGATGAAGTCTAGGATCTTTCCATAATTCACAGTATGGTTTAAATCTTTGAGGACAATTGTGTTGTAGAGGTCTGAGCTTCGCACATACCTACGTGAAGAGTGAGGGAGCAAAGGAGTGTCCAAGATATCCCAGGTGTGGAAAACAACTCAGATATTTTGGTAGTAGAGTGGTCACCCGGGGATAGATAGAGAAATAATGTACAGCTGCCATGCACGATACAAAGGGCAAAAAAATACATTTTTCCTGCCGGAGTGCAAGTAGGGAGTGGTGCCTATCCTCACTCCCACCCTCCTGCTCACACAAGTGGAAGTCCAGACTCTTAACATCTTTCCAATACCACCCGTAAGAATTTCTCCTTCCACGTCATTTTTAAGAGATTTCCGATAGAACTGTCTCGGTGTTAAGAAGAGATGTTTGAGGAAGCGGAAGCAGCAGCAGCAGCAGCAGCAGCAGCGGCGTCTTTGCTTCATAGTTTTCGTTGGTGCTTAGTATAAGTGAAGTCGAATTTCATAATGTTCATGCTGGTTGTCGCGAGAATAGTGCAAATATGTATTCTTAGGGTATTGCAACAATGAATCTGCAGTTTTCTCATACTGACGTACGTATCCTTAGATATACAATGTGGTCCAAATTTCTCTCCCTCCCCTTTCTTTTCTCTGAGATGTACAATATTTCTGGACCTACACTGTGAAGAAGAGACTTTTCAAATAATTCCATTTCTCCTGTATGGCAGAGGATGTCTTGAGAGATGATAATTTCCAGGTAATAGTAACTCCAGCTCAACTGAAACGAAAACTTTGAAACTGCCGTAGTTGATGAACCCTTAATGGAATACTTGATGATATTTTCACTGATGATAGTTTCCCAGCTGAGGCTAACATTTCATGTGACCCACATCCTGCGTGATGGAACGTGACAGTGAAACATAGCTTCAGTGTCAAGCTTTAGCTGTTTTCGAAAATTTACAACGATGTAGATGACAGATTTCGATGATAATAATGATTAGAACGATCTTTATTATTATTACTAGTACATTCAAGGTGGAGAGTTAAATCCGAAGGGGTCACATAGAGCCTGGGGAATGAGAGGCAATCAAGCTGTATCCAAGGAAAGGCAAGGGAGCTGTAGTTCCCTGAATCAGAAGCCCTTCACAGGCATTTAGACACCCTCTTTTCCCTTAAAAGAATGGTAATAATGATGGTGATGATAATGACAACTACCACCACTACTTCCACTACCAGCATTACCACTACCACTATTTCTTTTTCTTCCTCTCTTGGTCCCGTCCCTCCCCCCCCCCTCGCATTTACATACTAGCTCCCTCATTCTGTTAGTGTTACTTGTAAATGTGTTCAGGTTGGATCGAAACGTCGTCGTAAGCTTCTATGTGCGGGTTGTGTATAATGACAACACTGTTAAGTAACACGGAGTTTTTAATCAGCAATAAACCACTGAATTAATTCCTCGTGTAGTTCTGTTAGTATTCTGGTATATTCAACAAACATTTTTTTTGTGCAATGGGCTAATCCTGAGTCATAGTATATATAACGAAAGATTACGACATAGGCCTTTCTCTTTCGGGATACAGAGAGAGGCATTCGTGTGTATATCTCGGTGTATTATATACAGCAGCAGTAAGCAGATCATCTAAGACGGGAGCAGCCAACACGTCGATCGTGATCTACCAGTAGATTGTAGAACAAGTTTCGTAGATGGCCGTCGTGTAGATGGCTGGATGACCAGCCATCTACACGACGGAGTGACTGTACATGACTGACTATACATAACTAAGTGTACATAACGGAGTGTGGCTATACATGACTGAGTGACTGTACATGATTGTTCGTGTTTGTACATTACTAGTCGCAGAAATGTGCAAATTCATTTAGGAAGAACAATAAAATACAGAACGAAATTTGGCACCAACAGAAAGAAGAGGTTGCTGCCCAATATTCTGTGACTCTCCACTGAACACAGTAACACTGCAGGTCGACACACTGAACACAGTAACACTGTAGGTCGACACACTAAACACAGTAACACTGCAGGTCGACACACTGAACACACTAACACTGTAGGTCGACACACTAAACACAGTAACACTGCAGGTCGACACACTAAACACAGTAACACTGCAGGTCGACACACTGAACACAGTAACACTGCAGGTCGACACACTGAACACAGTAACACTGCAGGTCGACACACTAAACACAGTAACACTGCAGGTCGACACACTGAACACAGTAACACTGCAGGTCGACACACTGAACACAGTAACACTGCAGGTCGACACACTGAACACAGTAACACTGCAGGTCGACACACTGAACACTAACACTGCAGGTCGACACACTGAACACTAACACTGCAGGTCGACACACTGAACACTAACACTGTAGGTCGACACACTGAACACTAACACTGTAGGTCGACACACTGAACACTAACACTGCAGGTCGACACACTGAACACTAACACTTTAGTCGACACACTAAACACAGTAACACTGCAGGTCGACACACTGAACACTGGTGGCCCGGTGGCCTGGTGGCTAAAGCTCCCGCTTCACACACGGAGGGCCCGGGTTCGATTCCCGGCGGGTGGAAACATTCGACACGTTTCCTTACACCTGTTGTCCTGTTCACCTAGCAGCAAATAGGTACCTGGGTGTTAGTCGACTGGTGTGGGTCGCATCCTGGGGGACAAGATTAAGGACCCCAATGGAAATAAGTTAGACAGTCCTCGATGACGCACTGACTTTCTTGGGTTATCCTGGGTGGCTAACCCTCCGGGGTTAAAAATCCGAACGAAATCTTATCTTATCTTATCTTAACACTGCAGGTCGACACACTAAACACAGTAACACTGTAGGTCGACACACTGAACAGCTGGGTCGACACAGCTGCGTCTGAAAGAGGTGGAAGCCATTATTTACTTTTTGTGTATTTAAAGCTCCAGGTTTTCATATGCTAGGGGAAAAAGTCCTTTATATTAAGGCTAACCTTGATGAGGAGTCTGATAACCTTGATGAGGAGTCTGATAACCTTGATGAGGAGTCTGATAACCTTGATGAGGAGTCTGATAACCTTGATGAGGAGTCTGATAACCTTGATGAGGAGTCTGATAACCTTGATGAGGAGTCTGATAACCTTGATGAGGAGTCTGATAACCTTGATGAGAAAGTTTCGAATGGGTTAACATCAATACGAAAATTTGTGATGGGCAGACATCAATAGGTAAGTGACTGAATAAACCTTGATATTAATGAATGAACACATCTTGATATTAAACAATGATGAACAAACCTTGATATTAAAGAACGATAAACAAACCTTGATTTTAAAGAATGATGAACGAACCTTGATATTACTTGATACTAAAGAATGATGATCAAACCTTGATATTAAAGAATGAACAAACCTTGATATTAAAGAACGATGAACAAACCTTGATATTAGTCATACGAAAAAACCTTGATATTAAAGAATGATTAACAAACCTTAATATTAAAGAATGATTAACAAACCTTGATATTAAAGGATTAACAAACCTTATATTAAAGAACGATGAACAAACCTTGATATTAGTCTGACGGACAAACCTTGATATTAGTCTGACGGAAAACCTTGATAGAAAAGTGTGTGATGGGCCAAACATTTACTCACTGGCCCAGAACACAAGCCTGGAAAGCCTTGCATGCGCTCTATACATATAAATGAGAGTTGGAAGGGGAAGGTGGAAAGAATTACTTATAACATGTAGTCAGAATTCATTGTTCTGAGTTTTATATCGAAGATGGAATCTCAGTGTACCAGCAGTTGATATCCAGCTAAACAAAAAAATCCCGAGAACAAATTTGCCTATGCATGAGGAGTAAATCTGGTATTAGAGAGGTTTATACTGACTAAATCTGGGGATTTCAGACAGGTTCATACGGAGTAAATCTGGGGATATCTGACAGGTTTATACTGAGTAAATCTGGTGTTGCTGTATTACCCATGAGAGTAACTATTATTATTATTATTATTATTATTATTATAACGACAGCCTTATCTAAGGTACAGTACCCATATTTACTGCTGGGTGAGTAACGCCAACATCTGTAAGGAAATTTGCTCCCATGTTCCTACCCACTCCAGGATCGAATCCGAGGTCTTTTAAGTTGAAATACTATTATATTTGGGAACGAATTTGTCAACGGATGGGTCTAGGTGGATCGTGGTGTGGTAGGCAAGGCTCTCGCTTCACACGCTGAGGGTCCGGGTTCGATTCCCGGAAAGGGTGGAAACATTGGGTTTATTTCCTGACAACCTGTTGTCCATGTTCACCCATTAGTAAAATGGGTACCTGGGTGTTAGTCGACTGGTGTTGATCGCATCCTGGGACAAAATTGGCCTAATTTGTCCGAAATGTTCTGCATAACAAGGGGCTTTCTATATAGTAGTATGTTACTGATGTCAGCTAGGCCTGTACACCTTGTAAATGTACTTGTAAAAATAAAGGTATATGATTATTATTATTATTATTATTATTATTAAAGATGAGGTGGACCACAGAACTGATGAAGGAAATGGGCAAGGTGCATGGCGCATTAAGATATTTGTGGAGACAAAGAACTTTATCCATGAAGGCCAGAAGAGGAATATAGTGGTACCAACACTGTTACACGGGTGTGAAGCTTGGGTTTTAAACGTTGCTGGGAGGAGGCGGCAGGAGGCAAGTATCATACTGTATGTGACTCGCCGGTGAAGTCCCGGTCCGGGTCTATTTCATGTGGTTACTCGGTGTGGAGGAAGTGTGTGATGTGAATATTATGCATATCAATCGGAAAGAGAAGATTAGGTGGTGGTGTGGGATCACCAAAAGTATTACTCAGAGAGCTGGGAAGGGCGTTGTGGTTTGGGCAGTCGGAGAGGAATAGAGCAAAATACGTTGACTAGGAGGATGTATAAATCTGAGGTAGATGATAAGAGAGGTTGGGGTCGTCCCAGGAAAGGTTGAAGAGAGGGAGAAACGGAGGTTTTGAGTGCTAGGGGCTTGATTACTCAACAGGTTTGTGTGATCGCGTTAGATATGAGTTAAGGCAAGCGGTTTTTGACTTATTATGCAGTTGGAATGTAAGCAATATAACATCTATAAAGGGATTCAGGGAAACTAATTTGCCGAACTTAAGTCCTAGAGGTGAGAAGTACAATGCCTGTAGTGTGAAGGCGGAGTCGAGGTGGTGTAGTTCGGAAGGTCATCTGAACGATGATGTTAAGACTGTGACTGAATTAATGACAGTACAAGTGTTTCCTAATTTCGGGGTCACTCTCTCTCTCTCTCTCTCTCTCTCTCCCTAACACACACATATATGTCGTGCCTAATAGGTAAAACTTGTGATTTTAGCTTAAATAGTAACGCTCTTGTTGCCGAATAAGGCAAGCGAAAATTTGTGTATGCAATAATTTCGCAAAAATCATTCTGAGCCTAACGAAAAAAAATATATCATTGTTTTTGTTTATTATTAAATTATTGTAAACTTATCTAAAACATATTTAGCTCGATTATGCTAAATTAAATTACGCTTGTTAAAATACGGCTAAGTTTTCTAAGGTTCTTTTGATACAAAATTATTAATTTTTACATTAACATAAATGAAAAATATAGCTTTAAATGTACAACAGAAAATTTTAGAAAGGACTTAATTTTAAATGAGTTCTTGCTAACTGACCAGTTTTACCTATTCGGTACGACATATATAAGTACATAGTTATAATCCATATGTACACATCTATAAAACATATATATTATGTATAAGGCATGACTGAAAATTGTTTATAATGCATACCTAGAATAAGTCAATATCTTGATTAGTTAAATTCACAACAAACCCACAAATCTGAAATCAAGACTTGACGACCTACAGGAACGTTATGAACAATTATCACTTCGCAAAAATTTATAATACGTGCTTTACGAAATTCTGAATTAATGGTTCTCCCTCTCTCTCTCTCTCTCTCTCTCTCTTTCTCGTAATTTATCCCCGCAAATTAAAAAATTACGTCAATTAACTAATCTGCTCCCTTCAACATAGTTTTTTTTTGTTGTTTAGTTAGGGAGAACTTTGCAATGTATAAAATGCAATCTAAGATTTTTTACTATTAAAATATAATGTAGACTGTAAGGTCTGATCTCGTGGGCATGAATACAGTGGAAGGGGAATAAGAGGCATTCAAGTTCGAAGAAATCTGTTAGAGAGCCCTTCACCAGCATGCGGTGACTTGTCTTAAGAGGCACGTAAGTTCCCCCGTCTTCTAATAACATGTTCATTTTTCCACTATAATCTACCTTGTCCATAATTACTATCGCATTTACTTTGTTTCGTAAGGTGAAGTCCAGGATCTTTCCTTAATTCATGGTATAACTTAACAAATCTTGGAGAACAACTGTGTTGTAACTCTACAACACAACTGTCCTCGTCACCTTACGAAACAAAGTAAATGCGATTGTAATTATGGACAAGGTATAATGTAGTGGAAAAATTAACATATTAGAAGACAGGGGAACTTACGTGCCCCTTAAATGCCCGAGTGCCTGAAGCGAGAACGATATCACAACACCCACATTAGAAGAATCCTGACATGAATTCTTTACCTTTGCTACAAGAATGTTAGGTAACGACTTGACAACGCTCCTGGAGAGTGAAACCTTGCCAAAATAAAATGTCACATTAGTTGCACATCTGTCCTAACATATTGTCGGCAATTCTACCAACATTATTACACTACAAGAATGTTTGGATCTTAGTCTTGCATATGATTCACTCGATGAATAAGACATCTGCGGCAGTTTCGTAGCTTTATTTATGAAACGTTTTGCCTACACAGTAGGCTACTTCAGGCGACTACAGAGGTGACTAAAAATTGGAGACAGCAAAAATGGTGGAGAGATAATGACGACATGATTAGTTCGTTAGCACTTAAGAAGACTACTGTGTGGGCGAAACTTTTCGCAAATGAAGATACCAAAGTGTGACACGAGCGTCTTAATAATCAGCGCGTCAGTATTGTATACTATTATTGTAGTGATATGATCCAATTCCTCGTTACACTCCGTAATTTGCCTCATTAATCCCTAAGCCTCCTCCCATGATATTACAGCAATAACAAATTAATGAAACCGGTTGATGTGGAATAAGACGCGGAGTCTGGAGCTCCTATACGACCCTGGAAACCACTTAGTAAATATAACCAAATCGAGTCCCTATTTTCCACATCGTATATCCGCTAACACCTCGACATCCTTTCCACTTTCCTGGCTCTCACACCTGTGGTCGTCTATCAAGTGACAGAGAGCACACAGCAACGATTCCCTTAACTCCACCAGCCAGAACTGCCAGCCAATTCTGAAAAAAAGGAAGCACCACGTCCCTTGCATACATGGGAAACCTGCCATAAAATCTGTCCTGGCTGTCAGTGAATAGAGTTGCAATTCCTTGCAACATTTCTCAACCATTCACAGCCCGGTCTTCCTCCTGACAAACACAATATAAGAACGAGTTCCCTCGCTTTGGCATAATTAAAATCATTGTTGTCCTGGACCTCGGCAAGCTTCTCCTGGGTGCCACCTTCATCAACATTATTGTCCCAAGCGCTGGAACGCTTTAGCAAGTAATGTGGCCGCTTATTACCTAACACGATGTTATGTTACTGCCGCGTGAGTGCGTGCGTGCGTGTGTGTGTGAGTAGTAGTGGTTACTAGTTGTCAAAGGCACTTGTCGGTAGACATTTGGCTTGTGGGTGTTTTTTTTTTGTGTAGGTGTAGGAGTGTGTGTGTGTGTGTGTGTGTGTGTGTGTGTGTGTGTGTGTGTGTGTGTGTGTGTGTGTGAGAGAGAGAGAGAGAGAGAGAGAGAGAGAGAGAGAGAGAGAGAGAGAGAGAGAGAGTGAGAGAGAGAGAAAGTGAGTTAGTTCATGCCAATGTACAAGATATTCAGAGGTCTTACTAGTGACAGAATGCTAGGCGGTGATCAGACAAACAATGGGGGTATGCAAAAAAAAAAAAAAGAGTTATGTTAGGAACAACTTCTTCAGCCTCAGGGTGATCGCGAAGTGGATTAACCAAGACGAGAAAGTTAAAGTTCACTTCGTACAGTCTCAAGCACAAGTACGACCCACGATTTAGGGAATTAGCGAAACCGGTGGCATGTAGGTGAGAGGCGGGGCTGCAGGAGCCGAAGACTCGACCCCCCCTCAATAACCAGCGTGTACACTCACATTAATATGCATCATCCTTTCCAGGGTTAAATTAAGAAAAATATTAATATAAAGTTTGCATGTGATGAAGCACAGTCTGGCTTGCCTGAAGGGCCCAGGGGGCGCTGGCCCCTCCCTTCCGTCCTCGCCACCCCTGTAAAAAAACAGTGCGCGACCCGCCGCCACCACATCCGGAGCGGCACCTGCCACCTCGTGTTCTTCCAACAGAGGATCGAGCCTCCACTTCAGCTTGAGATAAATGACCCACTCCAGGTGGTGGTAGTAAGTGATAGTAGTAGTAGTATATTTGCGAAGCACTTTCGTCGTGTAGGTCAGCATTCACAGTCAATAAAAACAAAGATAAAATCAACACACAAACAATGAAAGCAACAAACATTCAACACAAATGTTATAACAGCAAGTTAAAATAACCTCCACCAATTTTAAATTATATTAAACTGTCAAAATATTCTCCTAAACGGTCCCTACAGTCATCTCGGTATTTTTTAACAAAACGACCGTATCCCACCAAAGCAGGGTGACCCAAAAAGAAAAACAAAAGGCTTTTACATTTAGTACTTTATACAGGCCTCCGGCATTATAGTCAACTCTTTCGAACAGAGTTGTGGATGCGTGGAACAATCTTCCGAGTAGGGTGATCGAGGCTAGGACCTTGGACAGCTTTAAAAAGAGATTGGACAAATATATGAGTGGGAGGAGCTGGGTTTAATTGGTATCGTTGGTAAGGACCTGCCTTGAATGGGCCAATACGCCTTCTGCAGTGTTCTTCCATTCTTATGTTACGACACAGCTTACGGAGGAAGAATTCTTTTCGACTTCCCCATGGAGATAAAGTAAAGAAGAACAAGAACTATTAAGAAAACAGAAGAAAAACCCAAATGGGAGTGTAAATATACATGCATGTACAATGTACATACATGTGTAGTGTGACCTAAGTGTAAGTAGAAGTACCAAGATATATCTGTTATCCCGTGTGTTCATGATACAGAAAAAAGACACCAGCAATCCTACTATCATGTAAAACAAGTACAGGTTTCCGTTTCATACCCATTTGGCAGGACGGTAGTACCTCCCTGGGTGGTTGTTGTCTACCAACCTACTACCTAGGTCCTCAGTAATTATAAAAGCCAAACCAAACCATGATGGTGGAAAGGCCTAAGCCGTGGACAAACTGTTAAAATATGTAGCACAGTCAGTGGTACGTCACAAGCTACACAGATGTGGTGGGGGGGAGGAGGGCAGGAAAATCTGTGAACTACTGGAAAGATATGTGTGACAGATCCTCAATTTATAGAGATTTGTCTGAAAGTGATGATTCCTATAGGAGGAGAGCCAAACATCCACATCCTGCCAAACTCTGTATAGCTTGCTGTCAGTCTGTAGGGCCCACCAGGCCAGCTTCTTCCCAAAGACATACCTATGGATATGGTCCATGAAGTTAATGCAAGGAAAAAATTTACTATAGAGTAGGCTCATTACAGCAGCCTTGGCCTCTGCATCCACCCGTTCATTTCCCGGGATGCCACCAGAACTCCACATCCTTGTGCCCCGCGTGGCGATTCGCCATCCACTCCTGGATCTTTTGGACCACAGGATGGAAAGAAGTATACTGGGCCAGGGCAAACAAAAGCACATTGAGAATCTGAGCACACTGTGAACCGAGAGCCAGCTAAGCTAACTATCAGGACAAGAGCAGCGAGGAGTGTACTGAGCTCTGCAGTAAACACAGAGGACTCTCTTGGTAACCCCGCACAGTAAGACACTTCACCAGCTATCACAGCAACCCCCACCCTCGCTGTCTGACCCGTCAATGAAGACCATTATCTTTCAAACATGAACCAAATCATCTGCCAAGAAATTAGCTAAGGTCATTCACCGGGGCTGGACACCCGTCTCGCCAGGTGTCTCTCGGGTAGTCTCGCCAGGACTCGGTGGAGGCACCACGCTGTCTGTGGTAATGCGTGTTCCCCATTGATTATTGCGAATGCTGGAGCAGCCAGTGCTGCTATACTCCAGGGTAGCTGCCAGTGCTACTACTTTCCAGTGTAGTCATCAGTGTTACTACCCTTCAGTGTAGTCACCAGTGCTACTACCCTTCAGTATAGTTACCAGCGCTATCCTCCAGGGTAGCTACCAGTGCTACTACCCTCCAGTATAGCTACCAGTGCTACTACCCTCCAGTATAGCTACCAGTGCTACTACTCTTCAGTATAGCTACCAGCGCTACTACCCTCCAGTATAGCTACCAGCGCTACTACCCTCCAGGGTAGCTACCAGTGCTACCACCCTCCGGTATAGCTACCAGTGCTACTACCCTCCAGGGTAGCTACAAGTGCTACTACCCTCCAGTACAGCTACCAGCGCTACTACCCTCCAGGGTAGCTACCAGTGCTACTACCATCCAGTATAGCTACCAGCTCTACTACCCTCCTGTATAGCTACGAGTGCTACTACCCTCCAGTATAGCTACCAGCGCTACTACCCCCCAGGGTAGCTACCAGTGCTACTACCCTTCAGTATAGCTACCAGCGCTATTACCCTCCAGTATAGTATAGCTACCAGCGCTGCTACCCTCCAGTATAGCTACCAATGCTACTACCCTCCAGTGAGCACCCTCCCGTTGCTTACCAGTAACAAGTACCAGAGCTGCCAGAACGGGCGACAGTTCCCAATATATGCAAATCCTACGTCAGGATTAGTTCCAAACCCGTCATTTGTGTAACGCAATTCACTGAACGGAATTAAAAAAAAAAAAAAAACGGAAAACGCAGTTATAACGATTTTGATTATGTTATTCTGCGATAAACTCGTCTATATGAAAAATGTATTTGGTAAACTGGACAAAGAGTTTAGAGAATGTTTTAGTACCTCTGCTCCTAACGCATTAAGTACCTAAATAATTGATTATTGAGGCTAGTAAGGCATTCTGATTAATACATGCTACTAAATACATTCTCGTGGTGGAGAGAGACTTGGTGCACAACAAACCTGTGGTGGAGTTTTAACAAGTCTCCGATGACTTGACAAACCTCTACCAAGTATGAAACATACACACACGCACGCAAGAGGGCACAAACGCGCGCTCACACACACACACACACACACACACACACACACACACACACACACACACACACACACACACTGGAAAGGAAGGAGACAAGACTTATGTTAAGGCCCTAGTAGTCCACCAAGCAAGGCTGAGGAATGTATGGAGAGAGCTGTTAAGAGCAGGGAATGCAGTGAGGGGGGGGGGAGAAGGTAAAGAAGGTGAGAGGTCCCATGCAGACACACGACCATGCCACCAAGAGTTACAGGAAAAAATAAGGGAGACAATGGATATGTACAAATGGGACCCAGTGACACAGAGAGAAAGGCAATGGGAGGAGGAGCGGAAGAAGTCAGTGTTTATTCATAGGCTTCAGGAGAGCGAAGGGAGGACACGCAATGAAAGGCAGCAGAAAGAAAAATAGGAGATTGAAAATATCAAAAAAATAGGCGAGGAGGATACGACTGAGATAGTAAATTTTCAGAGAATAGGAGGGTTCTTGAAGGGAAGAAATCAACCAAACTGATTTTCAAGATAGAAATGGTGCAGAACAGGATTCTGCAAGAGAAACCACTGCTGAAGAAATCATCAATATACAAGAGGGTGTTCCTAGATTGTGACGGAAGAACAGAACGACAGCAGCTGAGGGAGAAGACACAGAAAAGAAAAGGACTAGGAAGAGTGACAGGGAGAGTCAGCAGAGGATAACCAGAGTCAGGCAGAGCAACAAGCACAAGCACACACAGAACCATCAGAACCCCACAGCCAAACACGCTATCCCAACACAAACCACAATCCACACTTACAGCCCCCACCCCACAATATGCTGTAGAATCTCCCAGCACAGTACCATGCCCCACACCCCCACATACCCGCGAGAACAGTGTTGGAGAGGAAACTGAAGGTATGGTGTTACAAAAAACGCGATTTCTAATAAGCATAGAGATCTCCAGTGAATACTAGAAAGGACTGCCCTTCTAGCATCCAGCCTGTTACTGGGTTTTCGTAACAATTAGTCAGTATCCTTGTCCAATTATCCATTAGACTTCAATATTATTATAATCAAAAAGAAGTGCTAAGCCACAAGGGCTATACAGCTAGACCTCAATAAGAATTATTAGTGCTTCAGGATTACAACCGGTAGGCTACTAACTAGAGAAATTAAAATTTAATAAATTTATTAATAACAGTCTAGAGGTATAAGATCAAAGTAAATTAAATTAATCAATTGAATATTATATAGGATACAAGTTCCTACACTACTCTCGTGTACAGTAGTATTGTGCTGAAGGCACACATCACATTTATATGTCTTAAGTGCAGTCTGGTACATTAACATTTAATAAGATATTACAAATATGTACAAGTTTGTGTGTGTGTGTGTGTGTGTGTGTGTGTGTGTGTGTAAGTGCTCTAAGTAGTTCGCTATGTCTCAAGACTCGACTAGACTTAAACCAGTGACTGACAAAGTCCTCACATCAACTAACTTCTTGACCACCTGGCAATCAGAACAGCTTGCTTGAACAATAAAACGATTGCTAAGCCCAATAGCTATATAACAAGCAACTGTGACACAGAATCAGGATCAAGGGATTAATATAACGGCACTAAGTAGGGACCATCTGCAGATCCTCCACAAAAGTCACAAAACTCCCATACTACTGAATCTAAGTTCAGCATACGAAAATCCCAGACTGTGACAGTACACAGATACCAGTACAAATTAGGTCAGAAGCTACAGCTCAGGACCTGAGTTGCTCAGAGTGTCTATGCGACACAACCTCAGTACAACGTCGAAAATCACTAAGTCTAGACAATGTTCTGTGAACAGACTTCCACAGAACCAACAACAAGAAAACGACAGAGACGATTTTCCAACAAGGGCCAATAAGGGAGAGTTAGGCACGTCTTGTCAGGAATACGTCCAACCACCAAGAGAGTCCAGCCCAGACTGACTACTCCAGGCGAGGTGTGAACACCCCCCCTCGATCACGTGATAGCTCCATGGACTGTTGCTGCCCAGCAACACAGAGAAGCCGGCAGAGTAACGAGCCACGAGCGATAATTACAGTAGTTAGACAATCAAGACTTGAACTATGAGCACTGAATAATAATATATAAATGTTACATCCTACCTAACAATATAACTAAATCAAATAATAATATAAAGCAATATATTTACGATTTAGCTATTATCGCAAATATAAGCAATATAAAATATGAAAAGGTAATATACATTATATACATTGTGACCCATTCAGGGGTCGCAACATATGGTACACCATCGCTGATGGAATAACGAATGCGTGGGAAGAGTGGCACGAAAGTATCAAAGAGGCATCACCGGACATCACAGCTCTCACCGAAACCAAGCTCAAAGGAAGGATAACAGATGCCATCTTTCCAACAGCATATCAGATCCTGAGGAAAGACAGAGGGAACAGAGGGTGGTGTGGGAGTGGCACTGCTCATCAAAAACCAATGGGATTTTCATGAGCTGAAGAGAGGAGGCAGAGAAGCAGGAGACTACATAATAGGAACACTTCAGTTTGGAGGTCCCAAGGTGGTAATTGTAGTGATGTATACACCACCACAGAACAGCAGAAGGCCAAGGCAAGAGTATGATGAGAGTAACAGAGCGGCCAGAAGGGCTCAGGCAAGCAGGGCAAAGCTACTGATTGTGGGTGACTTCGATCACAAAGAAATTGACTGGGAGCACTTGGAGCCACATGGGGGCCCAGAAACGTGGAGGGCTAAGATGATGGAGGTGGTACTGGAAAACCTCACATAACATGTAAGGGACACTACCAGAGAGAGAGAGAGAGAGAGAGAGAGAGAGAGAGAGAGAGAGAGAGAGAGAGAGAGAGAGAGAGAGAAGAGGAGAGCATGAACCAGCAAGACTGGACCTGGTATTCACCTTAAGTAGTGCAGATATTGAGGACATCACATATAAAAGACCCCTCGGGGCCAGGGTCCAAGTGGTTCTGAGTTTCGAATACATAGTAGAGTTACAAGTGGAGAGGGAAGCAGGAAGGGCAGGACAAACGAAGCCAAACTACAAGAGAGGGGACTACAGAGGCATGAAGAATTTCCTGCACGATGTTCAGTGGGACAAAGCACTGGCAGGGAAGTCATTAAATGAGACGATGGAATATGTGACAACAATATGCAAGGAAGCTGAGAAGAGGTTTGTACCCAAGGGTAACAGAAATAACGAGAAGGCTAGGATGAGCCCTTGGTTCACTCAAAGGTGTAGAGAGGCCAAAAACAAGTTTGCTAGAGATTAGAAGAAGTATAGAAGGCAAAGGACCCAGGAGAAAAAATGAGAGCAGTCGTAGAGCCAGAAATGAATATGCACAGGTAAGAAGGGAGGCCCAACGGCAATACGAAAAGGACATAGCAGCGAAAGCCAAATCTTACCCGAAGCTGTTGTAAAGGTACATCAGGAGGAAAACAACAGTCAAGGACCAGGTAATCAGGCCGAGAAAGAATGGAGGGGAGATCACAAGAAACGGCCGAGAAGTATGTGAGGAGCTCAACATGAGATTCAGTGTTCACAGAGGAGACAGAAGGGACTCTGGAAAGACCGAAAGGTAGGGTACACTATCAAGTGTTGGACACAATACATACAATCGAGATACTCCAAAGGTGATATGGCTGGATAACATC
Organism: Cherax quadricarinatus; assembly: GCF_038502225.1. Taxonomy (NCBI): domain Eukaryota; kingdom Metazoa; phylum Arthropoda; class Malacostraca; order Decapoda; family Parastacidae; genus Cherax; species Cherax quadricarinatus. The sequence goes on along the minus strand of NC_091319.1, from coordinate 15,019,230 downwards.
TCTCCATGGGTCCTGAGAGAGGGAGCAGAGGCAGTATGTGTACCACTAACAACAATCTTCAATACATCTATCGAAACAGGGCGACTACCTGAGGTATGGAAGACAGCAAATATAGTCCCAATTTTGAAAAAAGGAGACACGAAGCACTAACTCCAGACCAGTGTCACTAACATGTATAGCATGCAAGGTGATGAAGATTATCAGGGGAAGAGTGGTGGAGCACCTAAAAAGGAATGAGCTTATCAACGACAACCAGCACAGTTTCAGGGACAGGAAATCCGGTGTCACAAACCTACTGGAGTTCTATGACAGGGTGACAGCAGTAAGATAAGAGAGGGGTGGGTAGATTGCATTTTCTTGGACTGTAAAAAAGCTTTTGACACAGTTCCACACAAGAGATTAGTGCCTAAGCTGGAAGACCAGGCAGGTATAACAGGAAAGGCACTGCAATGGATCAGGGAATACCTGTCGGGAAGATATCAGAGAGTTACGGTACGTAACGAGGTGTCAGAGTGGGCGCCTTTGACGAGCAGGGTTCCGGATGGGTCAGTCCTAGACCTGTGCTGTTTCTGGTGTATGTGAACGTGACGGAAGGAGTAAACTCAGAAGTGTCCCTGTTTGCAGATGTGAAGTTGATGAGAAGAATTCAATCGGATGAGGACCAGGCAGAACTACAAAGAGATCTAGATAGGCTGCAGGCCTGGTCCGGAAACTGGCTTCCAGAGTTCAACCCCAAGTGCAAAGTCATGAGGATTGGGGAAGGGCAAAGAAGACTGCAGACGGAGTACAGTCTAGGGGGCCAGAGACTACAAACCTCACTCAAGGAAAAGGATCTTGGGGTGAGTATAACACCGGGCACATCTGAGGCGCACATCAACCAAATAACTGCTGCAGTATACGGGTGCCTAACAAACCTAAGAACAGCATTCAGACATCTTAATAAGGAATCATTCAGGACCCTGTACACCGTGTACATTAGGCCTATATTGGAGTATGCGGCACTAATTTGGAACCCACACCTAGCTAAGCATGTAAGGAAACTAGAGAAAGTGCAAAGGTTTTCAAGAAGACTAGACCCGGAGCTAAGGGGCATGTCCTACGAGGAGAGGTAAAGGGAAATCGACCTGACGACACTGGAGGATAGGTGAGATAGGGGGATATGATAACGACATATAAAATACTGAGAGGAATCGACAAGGTGGACAAAAACAGGATGTTCCAGATACGGGACACAGCAACAAGGGGTCACAGTTGGAAGCTGAAGACTCAGATGACTCACAAGGATGTTAAGAAGTATTTCTTCAGTCACAGAGTTGTCAGGAAGTGGAATAGTCTGGGAAGTGATGTAGTGGAGGCAGTATCCATACATAGCTTTAAGAAGAGGTATGATAAAGCTCATGGAGCAGAAAGAGTGACCTAGTAGCGGCCAGTGAAGAGGCGTGGCCAGTAGCTGTGAATCGACCCCTGCAACCACAACTAGGTGAGTACAACTAGGTGAGTACACACACACACGCGTGCGCGCACGAACGCACACATATACAACAGGCCTAGTGTCTAATCGAAATGTGCCTAGGACAAAATGGTAACTAACACACACAGACACAAGTACGTACATCTCAGACAACTGCATTTTCCCCTCCTCTCCAGATCCTTGTCTTACCGAGGAAGGTCTGTAGTTACACATTCCCCAGGAGTCGTGTCTTGTTCCCACACTTTGGGAAGTCTGAGGGGTAACTGCCCCTTAAAGGGCATAATTTTGAGGAAGAAAAATAAATACTTTTTAATATTACACATAAGCAGATACAAAATTATAATTATCAAAGCCAATATTACTTCGACCTCAAAATAGTGGAACCACATTAAATGTAGCAGCAACACTTCCCGTACTCCCATGCCCAGAGAAGGAAAGATATCTGTGTGAGAGAGAGAGAGAGAGAGAGAGAGAGAGAGAGAGAGAGAGAGAGAGAGAGAGAGAGAGAGAGAGAGAGAGAGAGAGAGAGAGAGAGAGAGGGGTGAGAGAAAGGGTGGAGAGGGAGAGTCAAGTCAGTCTTGGCTCAGGGATACACAGGTGACTTTGCAAAGATTAAATTCCAGCCTTTTAAAAAAAATGTCGACAACTACTGGATCACTATGACATGGTCTTGGATGCACTGGAAGAAAATCAGAATGCAGATGTAATATACACAGACTTTGCAAAAACATTTGACAAATGCGATCATGGCGTAATAGCCCATAAAATACGTGCTAAAGGAATAACTGGGAAAGTGGGGAGATGGATCTTCAACTTCCTAACAAATCGAACACAAAGAGTAGTGGTCAACAGAGTTAAATCGGAGGCTGCCATAGTGAAGAGCTCTGTTCCACAGTACTCGCCCCCATCTTATTCCTTATCCTCATATCAGACATAAACAGAGATATACACCACAGCACCGTATCATCCTTTGCGGATGATACTAGGATCTGCATGAGGCTGTCATCTGCTGAGGACGCGGTTAATCTCCGAGAAGATATAAACAAAGTTTTCCAATGGGCAACGGTAAACAATATGATGTTCAATGAGGACAAATTCCAACTACTCCGTTATGGAAAACTGGAGGAGATAATAACTAGAACAGAGTATACTACTGACTCCGGCCATACAATAGAGCGGAAAACTAATGTAAGGGACCTGGGAGTAGTAATGTCTGAGGATCTCACTTTCAAGGATCACAACAGTGCCACGATCGCACGTGCAAAGAAAATGATAGGATGGATAATGAGAACTTTCAAAACGAGAGATGCCAAGCCCATGATGATCCTTTTCAAATCACTTGTTCTCTCTAGGCTGGAATACTGTTGTACATTAACATCTCCATTCAAAGCAGGTGAAATCGCAGATCTAGAGAGTGTACAGAGATCCTTTACTGCACGTATAAGTTCTGTCAAGCACCTTAACTACTGGGAACACTTGGAAGCACTTGACTTGTACTCGTTGGAACGCAGGAGGGAGAGATATATCATAATCTACACTTGGAAAATCTTGGAAGGAATGGTCCCAAATCTGCACACAGAAATCACTCCCTACGAAAGTAAAAGACTGGGCAGGCGATGCAAAATGCCCCCAATAAAAAGTAGGGGCGCCATTGGTACACTAAGGGAAAACACCATAAGTGTCCGGGGCCCAAAACTGTTTAACAGCCTCCCATCAAGCATTAGGGGAATTGCCAATAAACCCCTGGCTGCCTTCAAGAGAGAGCTGGACAGATACCTAAAGTCAGTGCCGGATCAGCCGGGCTGTGGCTCGTACGTTGGACTGCGTGCGGCCAGCAGTAACAGCCTAGTTGATCAGGCCCTGATCCATCGGGAGGCCTGGTCATGGACCGGGCCGCGGGGGCGTTGATCCCCGGAATAACCTCCAGGTAACTGATGGGAGCTTATACCTTGTTCTGAAGCTGTTAACTGTTTGGAAGCTTTGGGTTACAGTCGCGTCTACAACTTCAATGTCAAATCTGTTGAAACTTACACTTCTCTATATTTTGGCACTAATTAACATACAAAGGTTGTGTAATAAGATCCTTTAATGATAAAGTTTCTCCCATGTGTAGACAGCCTGTACTGTCTGCACAGACAGCCCATGCTGTCTGCCAGCTTAGTTCATATTTTGCGCCACTCAGGTGCTGCCACCTATAGGCATTGCCACTTCAGCCTGCCTGCCCTTGCCTCACGCTCACTCTCACAGCGGCCTAGCAGGAAGACACAAGGCCTACTCCTAGCTCTCTCTCGTGGGATGGCCCTTCCTGGGCCATGGGCACAACACACAAGCCTGTGTACCCACCACGACACAATAAAGTAAGAAGCCTCCGAAGAGATATATCATTTAACCACCCGCTTGCAGCATCACCAATAAACCCATTAAACATTGGTAGCAGCGGTGGTCGCAGCAGTTGTTTGCCCGGAGAGAGGAAGGAAGAGGTATGAAGTCATCTTCACTTCATCACCCTACACAACAAGCATCCATCTCTCAATGAGTTATCCTGATGTCGTGTCTGCACGTTTGAGCATCCAGACACAGGTACAAACAGGATCCAGCCGAAATTTGCCGAATTTCTTCGAGAATTGTAAGTGGCATCCCAGTGACCCCACGCTGTTTCTCAAGTTACGTGTTCAGCGTCACTTGTATGTTGTTGTTGTTGTTCAGCTCAGCACAGCTGTTTCAGCAAGCCAGAGGTGAGTTTCGTGGTGATTTCTGCGTCCAGTGTGTTTCCCTGTGTTTGTGGGTGGGAGGAGGAGGAATGGCCAGATGCTCCCTCGCCATACACTCATCCACGCTCCTCGCCACCACACTACCATACACCACTCACCACTGCCCACTCCCTCTGCCGTGTTTTCTGCTGTTTTCCGTGTGAATTCATTGCCAGAACTGTGTATCCGAGTGCCCGAGGCCACTCGAAGCTACGTGGATTAGCATGCCACATAGATCACGACACCACGTGGATCACGACGCCACGTGGGTGTGGGCGATGTCACGTAGATCTACCAGCCACATGAGTTACCAGATGCTCCAGGCCTCATGCTGTGGTCTGCTGCCCGCATCACATTAACGTCACCGACGATGCTGCCCGACTTCATGACGTCACGATGTCTGTTGACGTCACCTCACGATGTCTGCCTGACGTCACCTCGAGATATCTGCTGACGTCACCTCGCGACATCACATGATGTCACCATCGAGTGTTCAGTAATTATTTTAGTATTGTCGAGAAGACTAAGAGAAGATATATGTCGTGCGTTAATTCCTGTCAGTGTTCTCACATTTTAGTATATGTCTTAGTGTCAGTTTTATGCACAGAAAAGCATCATTTGCTAGTTTAAGCCATGTACCGCATGTACCGCGGGTGTGTTTAAAGTTTCCGTGTGTCCAGTGAGGTCTGAGCCAGACCTTAGTAGCACCACTGTGCTAAGTCACCCGATGTGACCAGTGCATATGACAGCTGATGTCAAGACAGCCCCGAGTGACCGAGCCCTCTTGTACAGAAAGCTTTTATGTTCATCGCTCGTGATGTTCTGCAGAATCGTACCTGCTACGATTCCCATCAAGATTTGTTTCACTTCACCTCCAGACCGTCAGAGCGCAGTTATATGTAGAGAAACAAGTCTGGGGACGCTTAGACTAACCTCTGCTATAACTCCAACTGCTGAGAGAATGATACTCGCCAAGCCGCAGTTAGCCACTGTCGGCAGGCACTGTGTCAGCCTCGTGCCACAAGCTTCAGTGAGCAGCCTGCACAAAGATGATGTAACTTTGACTGCTAGCTCGCTCACTGCAGTCTGGTGTATGATGTTATGACTCCCAGATGTTTCGCCCAGTCGTCTCTGCCACGACTCGCTCCACGCTCACCAGCAGTGACAGCGCAGCGACAGTACCAGTCGAGAAGTGTCTTCCTGAGTCGCTTGCCAGAAGTCCTGCCAGTTGCCGAGTTTTGTCGACGCCTCACTCGAGGGCACCAGCATGTCGTGCCCCAGGTTGAGTGAAACCTGCAGCGACTCCTACGATGACTGTTTCACCGTTCCAGAGGAGACCGTAACCTGTTACGTCACAGCTCAGCTGCAGCGATGTCTCTTGTGTTGCAGTATCTGTCCAGACGCAGGAAGGCGTGCAGTGATGCCCTTCGACGCTCACTGCCTATGACCACTATGTTTAGCACACCCCACATGTTTTTTCTTCCCTCCCTGTAGGAAGTTTTTTTCCATGTTCATATGTATATGTTTTTATTTTGTGTTCTGTGCCCTGTTCCTACGAGAGAGAGACCAAGTTCCTTTTACCACCAGTATTGTCGCGTCGGGACGACATGTGGTAGGTGGCCGAGCATATGTAGACAGCTTGTACTGTCTGCACAGACAGCCCATGCTGTCTGCCAGCTTAGTTCATATTTTGCGCCACTCAGGTGCTGCCACCTATAGGCGTTGCCACTTCAGCCTGCCTGCCCTTGCCTCACACTCACTCTCACAGCGGCCTAGCAGGAAGAAACAAGGCCTACTCCTAGCTCTCTCTCGTGGGATGGCCTTTCCCGGGCCATGGGCACAACACACAAGCCTGTGTACCCACCACGACTTAATAAACTAAGAAGCCTCCGAAGACGTACTATTTACTCCCCGCTACCATACTACCAAACAAACTCGTTATACATGCAGAGGTTTTTTTTAAAAAATGCGTAAGCGAAATGTTGTCAATAAGACATCATTACGCTTCATTGTATACCAATTTTATTCAGAAGGAATAAAAAGGCACAATACCATGACCGGAACAACACACAAATAACCTACATACAGTAGAAAAAACTTGTGACGACGTTTCGGCCCGACTTGAACCATCAACTAGTTAATGGTTCAAGTAGGACCGAAACTTCGTCATAAGTTTCTTTGTGGTATGACATGGCTGTTTGTGTATATTTTTCTCCAGTCTGCCATAAAAAAAAAACATTTTCTTTAGTCTCTTGAAGTCATCCGGACGTTAATCTTCTGTGTTTCTTCTAGTGCTAAACACTTTCTATTTATCTACGTAGTAAATTCATCAGGGTATTTTGTATGTTGTGATCGTATCTCCTGTAGCGTCGAGGGTTTCGCTTCACTTTAGCTTTCAGTACTTTTGAAGTTGAGTCGCCAAGACCATCCAGTTGTCACGTTTTCATAGATTGTACTAGTCTCCCGGAGGTTGGCAAAACAGACACACAGTAGCGACCAGTGAAGAGGAGGGGCGAGGAGCTGTGAATCGACCCCTGCAACAACAATTAGGTGAGTATACACACATACACACAAAATCCCCCCCGGGGGAAGATATACTGCTGTCCATCGGTTCAAGAGCCATTACTGCCCCACAGGTCAGCTGTTTCCCAGGTCAGCCGTCTTCCAGGTCAGCCGTTCCACAGGTCAGCCGTCTTCCAGGTCAGCCGTCTTCCAGATCAGCTGTTCCTCGAACCATGAGATGGAATCAAGCTTTCAATTTATGGCCTTTCTTTCAGTGGGCAGTGAGAGCACTTTCCCGTGGCCTCACGCCGGCCGATAACGCTCCGTGCTCAACACAAGAAAAATATACCCAGGAAATAAGAATGGGAAATTGAAAAAAAAAATTGGAAAATACGAGAACCTAAGGAATATAGGGAAGGGAGGGGAGAGAGAGAGAGAGAGAGAGAGAGAGAGAGAGAGAGAGAGCAAGAACACATTCCTCACCGGCAGTATGTGACGAAACCTACATATCAGCCTTGGTTTGGCTTACGTTGTAGAGAGGCTGCTACTGCTAAGTACAAAGCATGGCGAAGGTATAAGAGACATCCTACCACCTATAACAGGAACTTGCACAGGCAAGCCTGTAGACATATGGGTGATGTTCAAAAGTGGGCCATTGCTAAATGGGAGGTGGACACTAAAAGAAAGCTAGCATCAGGTAGGGTAGGCTCCAAAACCTGGTGGTACCTGGTCAAGGACAGACAAGGTTATCTGCCTGAACTCATTCCACCTCTAAATCGACAGGATGGGACCACCTCTACTAGTAGTCAAGAGAAGGCGGACCTCTTTGCTGAACACTTTGTTACCAAAATGCAAGTTCCTGATCCAGCAAGGGACCCTCCTTGGCTAGCTGCAAGAACTGTGTCAAAACTGTCAGTGGTGACAATAAGGCAGGAGGTGCATTTCCTTCTTAAATTGCTTGACCAAGAAAAGGCTGTGGGCCCAGACAAGTTGAGCCCAAGATTGCTGAGAAGATGTGCAGACCAGCTAGCAGCACCTCTAACTCGCATCTTTCAGCACTGCCTAGTACAGTGTAAATGACCCTCTATGGAAAGAGGCAAATGTAGTCCCTGTTCACAAAAAGAAGAGCAGAGCAGAAATCAGCAACTACAGACCAGTGTCACTCATGTCTATCACTGGTAAGATCTTTGAGACAATAATCTCAAAACAAATGACAGTTTTTTGACTATCACTCACTACTTTGTGATCGTCAATATGGCTTCAGGAAAGGTTACTCTGCTGCTGATCTGTTGTTAAACCTCTCCACTAAGTGGCACCAGTCACTGGATGAATCCAAAGTCAGCTGTGTGGCAGCACTGGACATTGCTAGCGCTTTCGACTGGGTGTGGCACCAGGGCCTCTTAGCAAAACTTCAAGCACTGGGAATTGCAGGCTCTACGCTATGTCTCCTCAGTGATTACCTTCAGGGTAGATCTCTAAGTGTAATTCTCAATGGAACGGAATCAGCAAGACATCCTATTGGGGCAAGTGTTCCACAAGGAAGCGTGCTTGGACCATTGTTATGGAATGTCTACTTCAACGACCTTCTTCATCTCATCCCAGAATCACATGCATATGCAGACGACTGCACACTGACATTCACTTATCCAAGAGAAGAAATGCCAGCTGCTCTAAGCTACATCAATCACCAGCTGAGAGCTATATCAGCTTGGGGAAACAGATGGCAAGTAACATTTGCACCTGAGAAAACGCAAATGATGATCGTCTCTAGGCACCATGATGGTAATGCTGGTGCAGTAGTAAGGATGAATGGGAGGGTGTTGGCACCTGGAGAAGAAGTTGATATCCTTGGGGTGAAATTTGACTCCAAACTAACCATGAAGAACCATGTTGTAAATCTTGCAAACAAGGCAGCCAGGAAGCTTACAGCACTTCGCCGTATCTCGCATCTACTTGACAGTAGGGGTTGCAAGATTCTGTACGAGGCACAAGTACGCTCGCACCTTGAGTATGCTCCACTTTCTTGGTTTGCCTGCCCCCCCTCCTTCCCTCTCATCTGCGACTGCTTGACAGAGTAGAGAACAAAGCAAGACGTCTCATCTCTCGCCTGGACCCATCCTGGATAGATCTGTCATTTCAGCAGAGCCTTCAACATAGGAGGGATGTGGGTGGCCTTACTGTTATGTACAAGGCCAATATTGTCAAAGTACCACACTTGGATCCACTTCGAGGACAGCGTGAAACAAGCTTTTATGCCACAAGACGGGCAGAAAGCAGCAACTTCACTATGGCTGTACGCTTCTCCAGAACTTCACTCCATCTGAGATCCCATATACCCAGGATGACTCGAGTATGAAACACATTCGTACAGCATAATGATGTCAACGAGATAAAGTCAGTTGATCAAATGAAAATGCTGGCCCACAGATGGCTCCAACTTCATCCTGTTCCCTACTTGTATGTCTCATAACAATAAAAATGCTTTCAAATGAGCTGATGTAGGTAACAGCTCTTAGCTTGCCAATAAAGTTAGGAATCCTTAACCTGTAAATAGCTTGTCCATAAAGCTAGGGATCCTTAACCTTGTCAAACCCTGTGTAAAAAAAATGAGAGAGAGAGAGAGAGAGAGAGAGAGAGAGAGAGAGAGAGAGAGAGAGAGAGAGAGAGAGAGAGAGAGAGAGAGAGAGAGAGAGAGAGTGAGAGTGAGTGAGAGGGAATGAAAATCCGTGTAACAGGAAATTAACGAAAATACTTTTTCAAGAGAAATTCTCACGAGCAAAATAATGAACCATCATGGTGGCAAGGTCAACCATGATGGTATTATAGTCAACCAGGAGGTGTTACAGTCAACCATCATGGTGTTACACAACCATCATTGAGGTACATGTGAAGCACCTGGGTAATTTTACTGCCGAAACGTTTCGCCGGCGCAGCAGGCTGCTTCAGTTGAATGCAGAGGTGACCTTGACTCAAAGGTGACCTTAATAGACGTTACCTTCGTTAAAGTGACCTTCATACAAGTGATCTTCAGAGGTCTTTATAGAGGTGACCATCGTTGAAGTGACTTCACAGAGGTGATCTTCAGAGAGACCTTTACAGAAGTGATCTTCAGGGATACCTTCATAGAGATGATCTTCAGACCTTTATAAAGATTTTCTGAGAGATCTTTATAGAGGTGACCTTCGTACAGAAGTGACCTAGTAGAGAGGTGATGTTGATTCAAGGAGACCTTTATACAGGGTGACTGATACAGAGGTAACCTCGATACAGAGGTAACATAACGCACCTGTGTCATATTCAGCATTTTGTACCAGTGATTTAAGACTAACAAATTCGCCATCAAAGAGCAGCTTTCAAAATCAAACTAAGTTTTCTAGAGTCATTTCAAACCAAATTTCGCTCGGTCCTGGACCATTTCCAATTAATGGTTGGCTTAATAATAGTCCAAGAAGAGTCGAAACATTTAAATTCTCCTCCCCAAAACTCGGGTTACGTGCGTGTTGTTACAGCCACGGGATGGTGACTCACACTACTGGAGTTACTTGCGTACTGTATCCAGCTGGTGCTGGTTACGTGTCCCCGTACGCCAGCTGGTGATGGTCACCATGTCCATGTACGCCAGCTGGTGATGGTCACCATGTCCATGTACGCCAACTGGTGATGGTCACCATGTCCATGTACGCCAGCTGGTGATGGTCACCATGTCCATGTACGCCAGCTGGTGATGGTCACCATGTCCATGTACGCCAGCTGGTGATGGTCACCATGTCCATGTACGCCAGCTGGTGATGGTCACCATGTCCATGTACGCCAGCTGGTGATGGTCACCATGTCCATGTACGCCAGCTGGTGATGGTCACCATGTCCATGTACGCCAGCTGGTGATGGTCACCATGTCCATGTACGCCAGCTGGTGATGGTCACCATGTCCATGTACGCCAGCTGGTGATGGTCACCATGTCCATGTACGCCAGCTGGTGATGGTCACCATGTCCATGTACGCCAGCTGGTGATGGTCACCATGTCCATGTACGCCAGCTGGTGATGGTCACTATGTCCATGTACGCCAGCTGGTGATCACGTGTAAAAAAACAAAACTCAAACTTTATTTAAACTAGTTTGCTATATTATTTTTGAAGTGTATGAAGACTTTTGTAACATTTTTACATAATTTTTATGTCTCATGATGTCGAATATTGTTAAAATATCGAAAATAGAAATGTTGGCATTTAATTGAGCTATTTATTTTTTTATATTTTTCTCTACAATAAATATATACACAGCCAATCTTTGTGTCTTTTGTCAACATATGGAGTTATATATATATATATATATATATATATATATATATATATATATATATATATATATATATATATATATATATATATATATATATATATATGTCATGCTGAATAAGTAAAACTGGTCAATTAGCAAGACATAATTAAAAACTAAGTCCTTGCTAAATTTTTCTCTTATACATTTAAAGATATATAATTTTCATTCATGTTAATATAAAAAATTAATGATTTTGTGCCAAAAGTACCTTAGGAAACTTACCTAACCTTATTATGACAAGCTCAATTTAATTTAGCCTAACCCAACTAAATATATTTTAGATAGGTTTACAGTAATTTAATAATAAAGAAACACAGTGAAATATATTTTTTTTCATTAGATTCTGAATAATTTTTACGAAATTATTGCATACACAAATTTTCGCTTGCCTTATTCGGCAAGAAGAGCGTGGCTATTTAAGCCAAGAGAAGGGTGACCCGCACCCGTAAAAGAAGAAAATTTCATCATCATTCACGCTATTACTCTTGACAGAAGGGTGCCGACACTATAGTTGAAAAACTGCAAAATATCTCCACCTCTCCTTCAGAGCGCAGACACTGTACTTCCCACCTCCAGGACTCGAGTCCGGCCTGCTGGTTTACCTGAATCCCTTCATGTTACTTTGCTCACACTAACAGCATGTCAGGTCATAAAAAAACATTCGTGTCCACTCGCTCCTAACACGCTCACGCACGCTTGCTGGAAGTCTAAGTCCCTAGCATACAAAACCTTTACCCATTCCCTCCAACCTTTCCTAGGTCGACCCCTACCCTGCCTTCCTTCCACTAAAGAGTTATATGCCCTCCAAGTCATTCCATTTTGTTCCAACCTCTCTAACTGTCCGATCCATCTCAACAACCGTTCCTCTGATATCTGGGTAATACTTTTAGAAACCCCGAACCTCCATCTAATCTCTAAGATATGTATTCTCTAATTTAGAATAGAATGTTTCTTCACTATCTTGTGGTTAAGTTAAGAGCTGTAAGCTTTAATCTTAACCAATTAGTTTACAAAGCAACAAGTTTACAGGCCAACAGGCTTACAAGCAAACATGTTTACAAACTAAGAGGTTTATAAATTGGTTTATAAGGAATGGGTTTAGATCCCAACAGGTTTACAAACCTTTAGCTTTATTACAAATATTCGTGAGATATACTGCGTGGTAAATGCATACACAGTTTTAAGACGAGGTTTGATAAAGCTCATGGAGCAGGGAGAGAGAGGACCTAGTAGCGACCAATGAAGAGACGGAGCCATGAGATATAACTTAACCCCTTCAACCACAAATAGGTGAGTACACACACACACCTATCACTTTGATACTAAGTGGTAGGTCTACTATGTAGAAACACCGTGATTCTGTAAGGTGTCTGACGGTACCTACCCCTCAACTGCCTGACTTGGCCTTGGTTAAACTTAAGACTTACGTGCTAACCAAGTTTAATAAGCTAGTTCAATGAGATCTGATAAAAAGTCCTTCCCACCTGGTGATTCCATTCCGCATATTCCACAAACGGGCGCTTATCCACTCTTGTGTTGAAAACGGTATAATATACCGACAAGTTGATGATTAAGACATGTGCGCACAACAGTTGGGTATCTTTATTGTTTAGACGTTTCTCTTACTCAGTAGGCTTCTTTAGTCAAATACTGAAGCAGCAGGTGAACTCTTCTCCAGGCTAAGGGATTGACCACCTCATACTTTGCTCCGAGGTTGATGGACTGATTACATCATTTTTCACTACTAAACCTTCTGCTTCTGTATTTGACTAAAGAAGCCTACTGTGTAGGCGAAACGTCTCAACAATAAGGATACCCAACTACTGCAGATGTATCTTATTCATCATACCCCCCCCCTTAACCCTCTCACTTTCCGATCATTCGGCAAATACACGAGTTCACTTAACTTTAGCGAGGTGTATACACTAGCGTAAAGCATTTACCCAAACTTTGCAAGGACGCAGCAGCGACGTTCCGGAATAACTTTACTAAGTTAAACACTTGATAAAGGCACCACTGCCTGCAACACTAGTGCTGTGGGGGGCTGAAACACATCGCTTTTATATGCTACGGTATCTCTCCTTGCCAAGGATGAGGCTAATAAATACGACATTGTACAGGGATACCTTCACTGTCTCCTTAGCAGGTTTCTTCGGTCGAATACAGGCGAATTAAACACTGTAAGAGAGTAGTAGGCGAGAGTTAGGCTGTGTCCACCAGCCTACCTATCCAGTTATCGGTGTTACCAAACACTCTAACTTTATTAACCGAGCACCGAGGAGATCCAGAGCTCCGTTAGTTAACACCTTGTGTACACCACTATCCAAGCATAACACCACAGACGTCGTGGAACCTATTACACAGACAATGTTGCATAGCGACAAGTTTTCTGGTTAACAACCACACTTCCTCGCTTATAAGTTAGCAATTTTATTTTAGCACATGTTCCCCCTCCCACCAAGACAAGATGGCCCTGAGCAACAACAATTGTTGTGAAATTTACGGAGCACTTTGTCCGCTTAGGTTACCCTCAGCTCAATACAAATAAATAATCTTATAAGTTAAATCAACCAACATCAAATGGAAACCTCAATAAAATGTCATTTTTGTTTCTATAAGTGCCAGAGAAGGGAAACATTGACTGTGGTTCAAGTAATAACTCTTGGCAGCAGAACAGAGGAATCACTATTCAAGTGAGCTTCCGAACCACAACATTTTCCCCGCTCCTCCATGGTGATATATACAGTAAAATGATCACTTTATGAATACTAAGCAACAACAATCGCAAACTCTCAGTAGTTCCTGGGAATAAACTGATGTTGGGGGAATTACGATTTAACTGGATGTAACTGATGTATATTAAATGATTTACTGAAAAGCGATTAAAGACAAGCACACTTCAAAGAATTTTTAGGTTTTATCTTTAATTCTACTTAGCGGGTTTATAGATAAAATAAATGACCAGGAAACCTCATAAAGAGCAGCTGTCAAGAATCACAAGCAACTGTGCCTATATTGAGGATATTTTTAATTCTTAAATTTTATTCGCTATGAAGGGTTAAACCAGGTTGGGTTATTCAGCGCAAGATGTGGAGAATCGATTCTCCGTATGCTAAGAGTGAGACTGTACTCTTGCAACCAGGCTTACCCCCTTCCAGGGTTAACTGTATATCATATCCTAACTAATAAGTGAGTAAAAGACCATACCCTGGGTGGGGATAGAACCCGCGATCAGAGTCTCAAAACTCCAAACCGTCATTACGATTTCGTGAGTCGTAATGAGTGTGAGTGTACTCACCTATTTGTGGTTGCAGGGGTCGAGTCATAGCTCCTGGCCCCGCCTCTTCGCTGATTGCTACTAGGTCCTCTCTCTCCCTGCCCCATGAGCTTTATCATACCTCGCCTTAAAACTATGTATGGTTCCCGCCTCCACTACTTCACTTTCTAGGCTATTCCACGGCCTGACAACTCTATGACTGAAGAAATACTTCCTAAAATCCCTTTGATTCATCTCAGTCTTCAACTTCCAATTGTGACCCCTTGTTTCTGTGTCCCATCTCTGGAACATCCCGTCTTTGTCCACCTTGTCTATTCCGCGCAGTATTTTATATGTCATTATCATGTCTCCCCTGATCCTCCTGTCCTCCAGTGTCGTCAGGCCGATTTCCCTCAACCTTTCTTCGTAGGACAATCCCCATAACTCTGGGACTAGTCTTGTTGCAAACCTTTGCACTTTCTCTAATTTCTTGACGTGCTTGACTAGGTGTGGATTCCAAACTGGTGCTGCATACTCCAGTATGGGCCTGACGTAAATGGTATACAGAGTCTTGAACGAATCCTTACTGAGGTATCGGAACACTATCCGTAGGTTTGCCAGGCGCCCGTATGCTGCAGCACTTATCTGATTGATGTGCGCCTCAGGAGATATGCTCGGTGTTATACTCACCCCCAGATCTTTTTCCTTGAGTGAGGTTTGCAGACTTTGGCCATCTAAACTATATTGTGTCAGCGGTCTTCTTTGCCCTTCCCTAATCTTCATGATTTTGCATTTGGCAGGGTTAAACTCAAGGAGCCAGGTGCTGGACCAGGCTTGTAGCCTGTCCAGGTCTCTTTGTAGTCCTGCCTGATCCTCATCCGATTTGATTCTTCTCATTAACTTCACATCATCTGGAAACAAGGACACTTCTGAGTCTATCCCTTCCGTTATGTCGTTCACATATACCAAGAACAGCACAGGTCCTAGGACTGACCCCTGTGGAACCCCGCTTGTCACAGGCGCCCACTCTTACACCTCGTCACGTACCATGACTCGTTGTTGCTTCCCTGTCAGGTATTCTCTGGTCCATTGCAGTGCCTTTCCTGTTATGTGTGCCTGATCCTCTAGCTTTTGCAGTAACCTCTTGTGAGGAACTGTGTTGAAGGCCTTCTTGCAGTCCAAAAAAATGCAGTCGATCCACACCTATCTCTCTTGTCTTACTTATGTCACCTTGTTATAAAACTCTAGTAGGTTTGTGACACAGGATTTTCCTTCCCTGAAACCGTGCTGGTTGTCAATTATACACTTGTTTCTTTCCAGGTGCTCCACCACTCTCCTCCTGATGATCTTCTCCATGACCTTGCATACTATACACGTTAGTGATACAGGTCTGTAGTTTAGTGCCTCATGTATGTCTCCCTTTTTAAAAATTGGGACTACATTTGCCATTTTCCATACCTCGGGGAGTTGCCCAGTTTCAAATGATGTGTTGAAGATCTTTGTTAATGGCACACACAGTATCTCTGCTCCCTCTTTAAGGACCCACGGAGAGATGTCTGGTCCCACCGCCTTTGAGGTGTCAAGTTCGCATAGCAGCTTCTTCACCTCCTCCTTGGTTATATGTACCTCATCCAGCACTTGCTGGCGTACCCCCCTGCTCTGATTACCTGGAGTCCTACTGGTTTCCACTGTAAATACTTCTTTAAATCTCGTGTTGAGCTCCTGACATACCTCTCGGTCGTTTCTTGTGAACTCCCCATCCCCCTTCCTCAGTCTGATTACCTGGTCATTGACTGTTGTTTTCCTCCTGATGTGGCTGTACAACAGCTTCGGGTCAGTCTTGACTTTCGATGCTATGTCATTTTCATACTGTCGCTGAGCCTCCCTTCTTATCTGTGCATATTCGTTTCTGGCTCTTCGGCTAATCTCTTTATTTTCCTGAGTTCTCTGTCTTCTGTACCTTTTCCATTCTTTAGTACACCTAGTTTTTGGCCTCCCTACACCTTTGGGTGAACCAAGGACTCGTTCTGTTCTTCCCATTATTTCTGTTTCAATTGGGAACAAACCTCTCCTCTGCCTCCTTGCATTTTGTTGCCACATAGTCCATCATTTCTTGTACTGGTTTTCCTGTCAGTTCCCTCTCCCACTGAATGTCTTGAAGGAAGTTCCTCATGCCTGAGTAGTTCCCTCTTTTGTAGTTTGTTTTTTCCCAACCTATTCCTGCTACTCTCTCCACTTGAAGCTCAACTATGTAGTCGAAGCACAGAACCACATGATCACTAGCTCCCAGGGGCCTTTCATACATGATATCCTCGATGTCCGAACTACTCAAGGTGAATACAAGGTCCAGTCTTGCTGGTTCATCCTCTCCTCTCTCTCTGGTAGTGTCTCTAACATGTTGATGCATGAGGTTTTCCAGTACCACATCCATCATCTTGGCTCTCCATGTTTCGGGACCCCCATGGGGCTCCAGGTTTTCCCAGTCAATCTCCTTGTGATTGAAATCACCCATAACTAGTAACTTTGCTCCTCCCATGTGTGCTCTCCTGGATACCTCGGCTAGTGTGTCGTGTGTGTGTGTGTGTGTGTGTGTGTGTGTGTGTGTGTGTGTGTGTGTGTGTGTGTGTGTGTGTGGCCTACATGTAAACAAACACAAAGATGAGAAACCACCAAAGAAAGGAATGCGAGAAAATGGACTTATAAGGATAAGAATTATGAATTATGAAAGAGATTAAAAAAGGAGTATACTAGTCCTCGTTGGTGTATATAAAAAAAAGTTTGATATATGCACTTACAAGTTCATAAAAGAATACGAGAAAAAAGGTGAGGGAAATCTCTCAGACTTGGCAACATGGCAGAGATGATATTTAAAATGAACATAAAAATTGTGTAAAAAAAATGAGTGACGTTTTCATTCTGAATCACTGATATCAAAGCAATTAATTTAATCGTACTTAGTACCATATCAGTAAGTCGACCCGAGTCACATGACAAGTCACCGTAAATCTTGACGATGAGAGGAAATCTTCCCATGATTTAGAGGTATATATTTATTCGGTTGTTACTCGAGTACTCCGGCCGCTTGAACTCTTTGTTGGTTAATGGGGGTTTAATGCTTATCGATACACCAGAATCATTAAGGGCTGCTTATAACTTGTTCAGTCAAGAAAACTTCATTTGCTGAAATAGGAATTAATGTAAACTTGCAGCATGTATAGGCTGAGAGGCAGACACCTCTCCGGATGTATTTTTCAAACTCTGCCACCACTGAGAGGCAGCCTAGCGGAGGAGGGAGGGAGAGGGAGGGATGAGAGAAAGGAAGGAAGAGAAAGAGAGAGGGGCAGAGAGAGTGGAGGAGAAAGAGATGGATGAGGGAGAGGGAGGGATGAGAGAAAGGAAGAGAAAGAGAGAGGGGCAGAGAGTGGAGAAAGAGACGGATGAGAATGAGAGGGGGATTGGAGAGAGAGAGAGAGAGAGAGAGAGAGAGAGAGAGAGAATGAATCTGGGTTGCCTTCCAACTATCACCCCTTATCTGGGTCCAGTGTTCTCTAGTTACTAAATCATGACTCATCGCAGAGGTCAAGGTCTTCTATAACGACAACTGTTTCACACTTGGCTCTGATCTTCACGTGATCCTTTTACCAAGACGTCTAGCATAGCACAAAGCATTATTGTTGGTGTTGCTAGTGTTACACATTAATACGCAGCTTCAAGTAAAGGTACAGTGTCGAAAAGAAACCGATAATACCTGTCAGAGGAGTTTAGGGCCAAATAAGAGAGGGGAAAGTTGGAGTTTTATTATTTTGCGTTCTGAGAGGACTGCAGGTTTGTCTCTTGGACATGAAGACGTAAGTAAGATCTTACAATTTCACATACACAATAAATATTTTTTAGAGAAAGATTGTGAAGACGTTTCGGTCTGCCCTGACTCGGTATAAAAACATACTTGGTCCAGGTCCAGGACGGACCGAAACGTCGTCTAGGGGCTTTTTTCTCTCCACAGAGTTATATGTGATCTGTTCATCACGGTATTGTGACAGAGCTATATAACACACAAGTGAATATCTAGAAGGAATGGGAAATTGTGTGAACACACAAGTGACCATCTAGAAGTTGTGAGGTAGTGCTAGATAACACAAGTGACCATCTAGAAGTTGTGAGGTAGTGCTAGATAACACAAGTGATCATCTAGAAGTTGTGAGGTAGTGCTAGAAAACACAAGTGATCATCTAGAAGTTGTGAGGTCGTGCTAGAAAACACAAGTGATCATCTAGAGGTAATTATGGCAGATTGGATGACACTACCAGATAACACATCACCTATCTAGAAAGCAGTTGTGGGTCATGTGGTAGTTCTAGATAACACACCTCACCATCTAGAGGGCAGTAGGGGGTAGTGCCAGGTGGCTCACCTATGTGGCCGTCTTGCTGGCACCGTGCCAACCACACTCATTGATTGTGGGCTGAGCTGCAGGTACAGTCTGGCTCCTTCCCCTCTCTCCCTCCCCTCTCTGTACGGGTTTCCTACCCTTTCACACCCCTCTTCCTCCTCCCCTCACATTAGACTGGTTCTCTTCCCTTTCACACCCTCTTCACTATCCCCTCGTACTGGACTGGTTTCCTGAATCTCTGAGACTCCTCTTCCTTTTAGCCCTATCTTCAATATTTGTAGACACCCCTCCCTCCCACACCTTACTGTTAAGACACGCCCTTTCAACGGAAGCCATTAATGAATGGGGAACACGCCCCTTAATATAAATATTAATATGGACTCGGGGTTTCTCCTGGTAACTCACTGTCTGACGAAGAAGAATACCCACCACAGGAAACTAAGTAGCCTGGATAAAGCCAAGCTTCTTTGAGAAGGTACAAAGAATCGTAGACATCTAAATTAACTATTCTCCATCCAACATATTTCGCCTACACAACAGGCTTCTTCAGTAGAGTACGGGCCATTATAATGGCCTGCTTTCGACCGAACAAACCCGCTACAGAGGCGAAATCTGTGGACAATAAAGATACCTAAGTGTTCCACGAGTGTTTTACTCATTAACTTGTCGGTATTGTAAACGATTTCTAATGTTCTCTGTTCAATAACTTTCTAGTTATATCGTCGATGCTTGTGACAATGACTTTGTAACCCGAAAGGTACTGTTAACAAAATGTTACCCGTTGGAACGATGTTGTGGCTTCTGGTAGAATGGATCTCACCTCAACAATAGTGGGTAGATTGGACAAAAGATTTCAAAGTTAGAAGGGTTGAGGACGTGTGCCAAAGCCTTTTCCTCTGGCTTCATAAAGTGGAAAAAAGTCTTGAAAAAGCACTTGAAAAAACCCTATGACTGGGTGAAACGCTGTACAAATAAAAGGCCTTCGCTATCTTCACAAAGTGGAGATCTACTGGCAGATCCTCTTCTGTGTCTGCCAGAGTGCTGTCATCCAGGAACCTGATGATCTACTAGCAGATCCTCTTCTGTGTCTGCCAGAGTGCTGTCATCCAGGAACCTAATGATCTATTAGCAATCCTCTTCCGTGTCTGCCAGAGTGCTGTCATCTAGGAACCTGATGATCTATTAGCAGATCCTCTTCTGTGTCTGCCAGAGTGCTGTCATCCAGAAACCTGATGATCCACTAGCAGATCCTCTTCTGTGTCTCCCAGAGTTCTGTCATCCAGAAACCTGATGATCCACGAGCAGATCCTCTTGTGTCTGCCAGAGTTCTGTCATCCAGAAACCTGATGATCCACTAGCAGATCCTCTTCTGTGTCTCCCGAGTTCTGTCATCCAGAAACCTGATGATCCACTAGCAGATCCTCTTCTGTGTCTCCCAGAGTTCTGTCATCCAGAAACCTGATGATCCACTAGCAGATCCTCTTCTGTGTCTCCCAGAGTTCTGTCATCCAGAA
Organism: Cherax quadricarinatus; assembly: GCF_038502225.1. Classification (NCBI taxonomy): domain Eukaryota; kingdom Metazoa; phylum Arthropoda; class Malacostraca; order Decapoda; family Parastacidae; genus Cherax; species Cherax quadricarinatus. The sequence continues at coordinate 14,999,006 of NC_091319.1, read as the reverse complement.
ACCTGATGATCCACGAGCAGATCCTCTTGTGTCTCCCAGAGTTCTGTCATCCAGGAACCTGATGATCCACGAGCAGATCCTCTTGTGTCTCCCAGAGTTCTGTCATCCAGGAACCTGATGATCCACTAGCAGATCCTCTTGTGTCTCCCAGAGTTCTGTCATCCAGGAACCTGATGATCCACTAGCAGATCCTCTTGTGTCTCCCAGAGTTCTGTCATCCAGAAACCTGATGATCCACTAGCAGATCCTCTTGTGTCTCCCAGAGTTCTGTCATCCAGGAACCTGATGATCCACTAGCAGATCCTCTTATGTCTCCCAGAGTTCTGTCATCCAGGAACCTGATGATCCACGAGCAGATCCTCTTGTATCTCCCAGAGTTCTGTCATCCAGGAACCTGATGATCCACGAGCAGATCCTCTTGTGTCTCCCAGAGTTCTGCCATCCAGGAACCTGATGATCCACTAGCAGATCCTCTTGTGTCTCCCAGAGTTCTGTCATCCAGGAACCTGATGATCCACTAGCAGATCCTCTTGTGTCTCCCAGAGTTCTGTCATCCAGGAACCTGATGATCCACGAGCAGATCCTCTTGTGTCTCCCAGAGTTCTGTCATCCAGGAACCTGATGATCCACGAGCAGATCCTCTTGTGTCTCCCAGAGTTCTGTCATCCAGGAACCTGATGATCCACGAGCAGATCCTCTTGTGTCTCCCAGAATTCTGTCATCCAGGAACCTGATGATCCACTAGCAGATCCTCTTGTGTCTCCCAGAGTTCTGTCATCCAGGAACCTGATGATCCACGAGCAGATCCTCTTGTGTCTCCCAGAGTTCTGTCATCCAGGAACCTGATGATCCACTAGCAGATCCTCTTGTATCTCCCAGAGTGCTGTCATCCAGGAACCTGATGATCCACGAGCAGATCCTCTTGTGTCTCCCAGAGTTCTGTCATCCAGGAACCTGATGATCCACGAGCAGATCCTCTTATGTCTCCCAGAGTTCTGTCATCCAGGAACCTGATGATCCACGAGCAGATCCTCTTGTGTCTCCCAGAGTTCTGTCATCCAGGAACCTGATGATCCACTAGCAGATCCTCTTATGTCTCCCAGAGTTCTGTCATCCAGGAACCTGATGATCCACGAGCAGATCCTCTTGTATCTCCCAGAGTTTTGTCATCCAGGAACCTGATGATCCACGAGCAGATCCTCTTGTGTCTCCCAGAGTTCTGCCATCCAGGAACCTGATGATCCACGAGCAGATCCTCTTGTGTCTGCCAGAGTTCTGTCATCCAGAAACCTGATGATCCACTAGCAGATCCTCTTCCGTGTCTCCCAGAGTTCTGTCATCCAGAAACCTGATGATCCACTAGCAGATCCTCTTCTGTGTCTCCCAGAGTTTTGTCATCCAGAAACCTGATGATTCACGAGCAGATCCTCTTGTGTCTCCCAGAGTTCTGTCATCCAGAAACCTGATGATCCACTAGCAGATCCTCTTCTGTGTCTCCCGAGTTCTGTCATCCAGAAACCTGATGATCCATTAGCAGATCCTCTTGTGTCTCCCAGAGTTCTGTCATCCAGAAACCTGATGATCCACTAGCAGATCCTCTTGTGTGTCTCCCAGAGTTCTGTCATCCAGAAACCTGATGATCCACTAGCAGATCCTCTTGTGTCTGCCAGAGTTGTGTCATCCAGAAACCTGATGATCCACTAGCAGATCCTCTTCTGTGTCTCCCAGAGTTCTGTCATCCAGAAACCTGATGATCCACTAGCAGATCCTCTTCTGTGTCTCCCAGAGTTCTGTCATCCAGAAACCTGATGATTCACGAGCAGATCCTCTTGTGTCTCCCAGAGTTCTGTCACCCAGAAACCTGATGATCCACTAGCAGATCCTCTTCTGTGTCTCCCGAGTTCTGTCATCCAGAAACCTGATGATCCACTAGCAGATCCTCTTCTGTGTCTCCCAGAGTTCTGCCATCCAGGAACCTGATCATCCACTAGCAAATCCTCTTGTGTCTCCCAGAGTTCTGTCATCCAGGAACCTGATGATCCACTAGCAGATCCTCTTGTGTCTGCCAGAGTTCTGTCATCCAGGAACCTGATGATCCACGAGCAGATCCTCTTGTGTCTCCCGGAGTTCTGTCATCCAGGAACCTGATGATCCACGAGCAGATCCTCTTGTGTCTCCCAGAGTTCTGTCATCCAGGAACCTGATGATCCACGAGCAGATCCTCTTGTGTCTCCCAGAGTTCTGTCATCCAGGAACCTGATGATCCACGACCAGATCCTCTTGTGTCTCCCAGAGTTCTGTCATCCAGGAACCTGATGATCCACTAGCAGATCCTCTTGTGTCTCCCAGAGTTCTGTCATCCAGGAACCTGATGATCCACGAGCAGATCCTCTTGTGTCTCCCAGAGTTCTGTCATCCAGGAACCTGATGATCCACTAGCAGATCCTCTTATATCTCCCAGAGTGCTGTCATCCAGGAACCTGATTATCCACGCGCAGATCCTCTTGTGTCTCCCAGAGTTCTGTCATCCAGAAACCTGATGATCCACTAGCAGATCCTCTTCTGTGTCTCCCAGAGTTCTGTCATCCAGAAACCTGATGATCCACTAGCAGATCCTCTTCTGTGTCTCCCAGAGTTCTGTCATCCAGAAACCTGATGATTCACGAGCAGATCCTCTTGTGTCTCCCAGAGTTCTGTCATCCAGAAACCTGATGATCCACTAGCAGATCCTCTTCTGTGTCTCCCGAGTTCTGTCATCCAGAAACCTGATGATCCACTAGCAGATACTCTTCTGTGTCTCCCAGAGTTCTGTCATCCAGAAACCTGATGATCCACTAGCAGATCCTCTTGTGTGTCTCCCAGAGTTCTGTCATCCAGAAACCTGATGATCCACTAGCAGATACTCTTCTGTGTCTCCCAGAGTTCTGTCATCCAGAAACCTGATGATCCACTAGCAGATCCTCTTCTGTGTCTCCCAGAGTTCTGTCATCCAGAAACCTGATGATCCACGAGCAGATCCTCTTGTGTCTCCCAGAGTTCTGTCATCCAGGAACCTGATGATCCACGAGCAGATCTTCTTGTGTCTCCCAGAGTTCTGTCATCCAGGAACCTGATGATCCACTAGCAGATCCTCTTATGTCTCCCAGAGTTCTGTCATCCAGGAACCTGATGATCCACGAGCAGATCCTCTTGTATCTCCCAGAGTTCTGTCATCCAGGAACCTGATGATCCACGAGCAGATCCTCTTGTGTCTCCCAGAGTTCTGCCATCCAGGAACCTGATGATCCACGAGCAGATCCTCTTGTGTCTCCCAGAGTTCTGCCATCCAGGAACCTGATGATCCACTAGCAGAACCTCTTGTGTCTCCCAGAGTTCTGTCATCCAGGAACCTGATGATCCACGAGCAGATCCTCTTGTGTCTCCCAGAGTTCTGTCATCAAGGAACCTGATGATCCACTAGCAGATCCTCTTGTATCTCCCAGAGTGCTGTCATCCAGGAACCTGATGATCCACGAGCAGATCCTCTTGTGTCTCCCAGAGTGCTGTCATCCAGGAACCTGATGATCCACGAGCAGATCCTCTTGTGTCTCCCAGAGTGCTGTCATCCAGGAACCTGATGTTTAAACTCGATTGCCAATCCTCTGGTGAGTGAACTTCCCTGCAGGACAGCTTCCAGAGAAATGACTTCATGCTACGCCTGGGTATTGGGGGAGACGGGAGGCATTTAGCTTCGTATCAAGGAAGGGGAGAGAGCACTTCTAATTGGATCAAGAGCCCCTCAACCGGGTCAAGGAACCTTTCTTAAATGGTTATTTCTTAGAGTATCCTTGTTTTTGTCTAAGTATATTGTGGCTTAAATGACCATCGTAAAGTAGGCCTTGACACTACCTAAACACAGAAAAGCATATTTTTTTCCGATCTATCCATTCAAGTCTAATACAGTGTAGGAAGACACAAGACTGATCGCCACTGGCGAAAGAGGGGAAAACACATGGTGCTCCTCGACAAACCCACACATCTTGGGCGAGTCAAAAGCATACTGCCTCTTGAGCTGCGCCGGAGGGGCATTATAATAGAGGAGGAGCTCTGCTGGGGAGCAGAGTACCTGGCATCAACAGCAGCAGCAGCAACTGCTGCACAGGCCTGGCTGCCACAGTCTGCGCTCAGCGGTGGAGGCGGGTGCACGTCTGGCATCCCTGCTGCTCACTCCAGAGGCACAACGCTCGCTAAACCTCCTTTCCCTTCCTTCTATCTGTTCACTACCTCCACCTGTTCACGCCCTATTAGTTTTGCTATTTTTCCTCTTCTTTACCTGTAGTATACCTTAATATTTTTATATAGACAACTGTGGCCGATATTTTTGGTATAGAAAATGTGTTTTAACCTTTTGACTTAGTTATGCGTTTGAGGTGACTCGAGAATACTCACACTTTCCACTCTTCCTAGCAAAACATTTCAAAGTAATTCATGAATTCCGCCATTTTTTCTTAACTGGAATATGAAAACAAAACAAATATTTACCACCTCCAGGAATTTTGATTAGCAATTTTTTTTTACTAAGTGTTTTTTTTTTTAAGTCATGCTGACCCATACGGGAAAACAGCTAGTGTTACTGACGATACAGACAGGTAGATCAGAGCGCAACTGTACCGATCGTCGAGAACCACACCACCTGACTGTATGACAGAGGAAGATAAACAGTCTGGACACTGGTGGATGGACAAGTCGATCACCTGAATTTGGAGGAGACTGAGGGGGAAGGTTTCCATACAGGTGAGTAAAGGTTAAGCTTGTGTGTCCCCTGAATAATGTACACATTACTGATGTGACTGTACACCTGGTCTGATGTGACTGTACACCTGGCCTGGTGATATGACTATACCTAGCCTGGTGATGTGATTGTACACCTGGCCTGGTGATGTGACTGTACACATGGCCTGATGTGACTGTACACCTGGCCTGGTGATATGACTATACCTAGCCTGGTGATGTGACTGTACACCTGGCCTGGTGATGTGACTGTACACCTGGCCTGATGTGACTGTACACCTGGCCTGATGTAACTGTACACCTGGCCTGGTGATGTGACTGTACACCTGGCCTGGTGATGTGACTGTACACCTGGTCTGATGTGACTGTACACCTGGCCTGGTGATATGACTATACCTAGCCTGGTGATGTGACTGTACACCTGGCCTGATGTGGCTGTACACCTGGCCTGATGTAACTACACCTGGCCTGATGTGACTGTACACCTGGCCTGATGTGACTACACCTGGCCTGGTGATGTGACTACGCATGGCCTGGTGATGTAACTGTACACCTGGCCTGGTGATGTGGCTGTACGCATGACCTGGTGATGTAACTGTACACCTGGCCTGGTGATGTGACTGTACACCTGGCCTGATGTGACTACACCTGGCCAGAAGTTACTACACCTGGCCTGATGTAACTGTGCACCTGGCTGGCGATGTGACTGTACACCTGACCTGGTGATGTAACTACACCTGGCCTGGTGATGTGACTGCACTTGGCCTTGTGATGCGACTGTACACATAGCCAAATGTTACTACACCTGGCCTGATGTAACTGTACATCTGGCCTGGTGATGTGACTGTACACCTGGCCTGGACAGTCTCATGTAAGCTGCAGGGGTTATTCCACAAGCCTGTGTGTGTGTGCACTCACCTATTTGTGGTTGCAGGGGTCGAGTCTTAGCTCCTGGCCCCGCCTCTTCACTGGTTACTACTGGGTCCTCTCTCTCTCCCTGCTTCATGAGCTTTTTGAAACCTCGTCTTAAAACTATGTATGGTTCCCGCCTCCACTACGTCACTTTCTAGGTTATTCCACTGCCTGACAACTCTATGACTGAAGACATACTTTCTAACATCCCTTTGACTCATCTGACTCTTCAACTTCCAATTGTGACCTGTGTGTGTGTGTGTGTGTGTGTGTGTGTGTGTGTGTGTGTGTGTGTGTGTGTGTGTGTGTGTGTGTGTGTGTGTGTGTGCGCGCGCGTGTGAGTGTGCATGTGGGTGCGCGTGTTACTACTAGGTTGTGTGTCTATCTGTTACTAGCTTGTGCGTGTATTACTAAATTGTGTGTCTCTTATTAGGTTACTAGTTTGTGTCTATTACTAGCTTGGGGGTGTCTAATACTAGGTTATTTGTGTATCCGTTGCTAGCTTGTGTATCTGTGCTAGCCTGTTTGTATATTTGTTGCTAGCTTGTTTATCTGTTGCTATGTTGTTTGTGTATCTGCTGCTACGTTATTTGTTGCTAGCCTCTTTGTGTATTTGTTACTAGTTTATCTGTTAGCTTGTTTATGTATCTGTGGCTACCTTCTTTGTATCTGATGCTAGTTTGTTTGTGTATCTGTTACTAGTTTGTTTGGGATGTTACGAGCTTGATTGTGTGCTTGATACTAGTCAAGTCAAATCAAATCAAATCAAAGTTTATTCTCTATAAGGATTACAATGCGGGGTTTACAGATTTTGGTTATTGGGTGATTTACATGTAGTAAAATACTAATTCCAGAGGGGGCCACTAGAACACCTAGCATGGTTAGGAATTTCGGGCAAATTTAGATTAATTCTGTTTAGCTTGTTGCTAGTTTGTGTGTTTGTTACTAACTTGCTACTAGCTTGTTTGTGCGCTTACCACATGTCTATGGAGAACGTGACAGTAAGGTTCGGGGTGAAACATCAGACGATACAAACACTAGTGTCCTAACTCACTGAAGACTTCTCAGTGGTGCACACACACAGGAAGAATTAAAATCGTCGATGAAAAGCAAAACCAGATGTAATTTGGTTGTTGAGCTATCCGAGAAGAGTATCCCCGTAATCTTGCCCCTTATACCTCAACGTACGCGATTGGACTAGTGTAGAGTGCGGCTTAGGTTGATAATGCAGTTAAAGATTGAAGGGAATCAGAGGAGATAATCACAAGTCATCGTATGGAAACTATCCAAATTTGAATAAAAATGACAAATTAGGATATGCAAAGCCCAAATCTATTGTAAATCTTTCAAATAAACCAATATTCTTAAATTATGAAAGAACATTGAGCTTAAAAACCGCTCAGATATTGCATTATCGAGTTATCAGTATGGAAGACTTGAAGTTAATCAGATGCGACACTCAGGAAATTATCGAATGAAAAGCAGCATTTAAATTTTTCCAATGTCTTCTAAAGAAGCAAACTGGAATATACACGGGCCAAAATCAACTAAGACTGTCTAGCTTCTAAGAAAGTACGTACAATAAGTTTTATGTAAGCTTAGTGAACATAATATACAATTTTTTAACAAGTATCTGCGCTCTCTCTCTCAGGACCCAGGGAAAGATATCTGGGCCTACATGCTTCGAGGTATCTAGTTCCGATAGCAGTTTCTTCACCTCGGTTGTGTGCATTGTTTCCAGCACTTGCTGGTGCACTCTACCGACTCGGATGCTGAAAGCTTCTCTGTCTCTGTCTTGAGGGCACACATATGGCACTGACACATAAAAACTTGCAGTTTTAACCTTAGTTAACCAGTCAAACGTTCGTTGACTTACTTCCCAGAAACCAATCACATAAATAAAATTGGCCCATGATAATTTAAGCCAATATCAAGAGATTGTTTCCTCTAATGAAAGCGCATCAGTACTAAAAGTTTGAAGTTGACCAGAAGATGCATTTTCCAGAATCCTACAAGTCGATGATTACCACACATGTGCAAAAGTTGGGTATCTTTATTGTTGAAACGATTCCCCTACTTAGGCTTCAGTCAAATACAAAGTCAACAGGTGTAGTTGTGAAATGAAATCGAAAAGTTCAGAGTAAGAAGAAAAAAAACACGCTCCATCTAGTATCTAGGTACTAATCCTTCAAAGCTCTAACATATTTATGTGTAAGTAAATAATTAAGTTTATTTAGGTACATATAAGTACAATTATCATACCTAGTAACTTGTGTAAATTACCTAACATAACCCGCAAAAAGTCAGTGAAAGCGTCCTTAGAGCCAATCTGTTAGTGGCTCTGGGGATTATCTTCCCCATCGCCCGGTCTCACACCAGGCCTCCTAGGTTGTAAAGGAAATATTACAGGATTAAAAGCTATTCAGAACCCCACAGGAAAGTTAAGGTAGGTATATACTGAATATAAGCGATAGTGTGTAAGATTAATCCCTCTCTCTCACATCTTACGTGTTCATGAGACAAAGAAAAAGATCAGCAATCATGCCAGAGTGCAAACAAAAAAGAAAAAAAGTTTTCCATTTCACATTCATCTGAGAGGACGGTGGTCCTGCCTGGAGTATACCTGGAGAGGGTTTCGGGGGTCAACGCCCCCGCGGCTCGGTCTGAGACCAGGCCTCGTGGTGGATCAACCAGGCAAACCTGCCGTACGAACCGCAGCCCGGCTGGTCAGGTGCTGACTTTAGGTGCTTGTCCAGTGCCTTCTTGAAGACAGTCAGGGGTCTATTGGTATTTCCCCTTATGTATGCTGGGAGGCAGTTGAACAGTCTTGGGCCCCTGACACTTACTGTGTTATCTCTCAGTGTACTCCTGGCGACGCTTCTTTTCATTGGGGGAATATTGCATCTTCTGCCGAGTCTTTTGCTTTCATAGGGAATGATTTTCGTGTGCAAGTTTCGTACTAATCCCTATAGGATATATTACCATGTATATCTCTCGCCTGCGTTCCAGGGAATACAAATCAAGGGACTTCTACCGTTCCCAGTAATTAAGGTGCCTTATCGTACTTATGTGTGCCGTGTAAGTTCTTTGTACACTCTCCAGGTCAGAAATTTCGCCTACCTGAAGGGGGCAGTTAGTGTACAGCAGCCACCCAGCCTAGAGAGAAGCGATTTGAAGAGAATCATAATGGGGTTGGTATCCCTAGTTTTGAAGGTTCTCATTATCGATCCTATCATTTTCCTAGCAGATGCGGCAGATACATTGTTGTAGTCTTTGAAGGTGAGATCCTCTGACATTATCACTCCGAAGTTCTTCACGTTACTATTAAATGGCTAGAATTTGTTGTATACCCTGATAATGTTTTAATTTCCTCAAGTTTTCCGTATCTGAGTAGTTGAAATTTCTCTGCATTGAACTTCATATTGTTCTGAGTGGCCCATTTGAAGATATAGTTGATGTTCACTTGGAGTCTCACGGTGTCTTCGATGGAGGTCACTGTCATGGCGATTCGGGTGTCATCCGCAAAGGAAGACACGGAGCTATGGCTTACATCTCTGTCTATGTTAGATACAAGGATGAGAGCGAGTACTGTGCCTTGTGGAACAGAGTTTTTCACCGTAGCTGCATCGGACTTTACTCTGGTTTACTATTAATATTTGTGTTCTATTTGTCAGGAAGTTGTAGATCCATCTACCAACTTTTCCTGTTATTTTTTATCACGCATTTTGTGCCTGGATGACTACTCTCTATCAACTACCATTGCACACGTTTATATTCTTGTCCATAAAATAACTGCTTTGAGATTATTATTATTATTATTATTATGCAGTAGTGATTAAGGGAGCAACTCTTGGTTCTTCACACACGTTACCCTTAAAATACGGTGAAACGTTTTCTTTAGATTCCATCATCTCGTTCTCTCTCTCTCGGGCATAAACACAAACAAAATTATAAGTGGGTTGCAAAACAATAAATAATATAATAATATCCTTATTTACTACATGTTATACAGGCCTAGCTGACATCAATGACATACTATACAGAAAGCCCCTTGTTATGCTGAACATTTCGGACAAATTAGGTCAGTGTCCCAGGATGCGACCCACACTAGTCGACTAACATCCAGGTACCCATTTTACCACAAGTACATGAACAAGGTATACAAGCCTAGTTGACATCAATTTCGGGCAAATTAGGTCAGTTTTGTCCCAGGATGCGACCCACACCAGTCAACTAGCACCCAGGTACACATTTTACTGATAGGTGAACATAGATAACCGGTGTAAGGAAACACGTCCGATGTTTCCACTCCTTCCCCGGGAATTGATCCCGGACCCCTCACCGTGTGAAGCGAGAGCTTTTGCCACTAAGCCATGGAGCACCGTGACTGTTCTCACTGTAATTACTCATCAATTAGTGTACATAATTAGTGGTGTAATCTGTCCTTAATTTTGTGACGTAGTCTTACCAAAGAAAGATTAACAAAGATTTTAATGCAAATCATGAACTGGGAGAGTTAAAAAAGTAACTTTATTTAAGCACAGTTACATTTAAGTAATCATGATAAAAATAATATTTGTACAAGTATATGTACAACTTATACAGTCCTGACTGACATCAATGACATACTACTATACAGAAAGCAGTTTTTTTATGCAAACCATATCAGGCAAATTAGGTTAATTTTGTCCCCAGGATGCGACCCACACCAGTAGACTAACACCCAGGTACCTATTTACTGCTAGGTGAAGAGGGTCAGAAGGTGTTTTAAGAACGCACGCCCAAATGCTTCTACCCGTAAAGGGGATCTGGTCACAGACCGGGCCGCGGGGGCGTTGACCCATGGAACTCTCTCTAGGTCTCCAGGTAATATACCTCAGTGTGAGAGCTGAGTGCGCTACTAACCAAGCTACGGGACCAAAATCTCCAGTGGTGGGTCATCCTAGTAAGTTTATTCAAGTATAGGTACATATATATACAGGTACATAGATTATCATACATAGCAGCATATGTGTAGATTACCCAGGATAACCCAAGAAAGTCAGAGTGACTTATTTTCACTGTGGTCCTTGACTATGACCAAGACCCGACGACTAAGACCCCCGTCAGGAAATATTTGTCTTGTTTCCTGACGAATCTTACCTAACCTAACCTACAACTGCACCAGTTTTAGGTGATTATAATTGTCCTACAGAAACACATTCGTAAATTGCCTAGATGGAATAACCTAAAAAAATCAAAGTGACTTCTTTCCACTGGCTTATTCGAATTGACTGGATGGGTTAGTAATTAAAGCCCCTAGCTCTGGCATATTTTATTCGAATTCTTAACTAGGGAGTTAGTAACCCAAGAAAGCCACTCTCAGGCTTATCTTATTTGAATTTAACTCGACACGACTTATGTCATCTCTCACCCTAATGTTGCCACCCTCAACACCATTGTTAACGAGGAGCTGATCAAAATATCGACTTGGATGACAGCCAATAAACTTACGCTTAACACTGACAAAACCTACTATATTATGTTTGGTAGCAGAGCAGGAGATGCACAAATTAACATTAAGATCGACAACACTCTAATTACCAGACATAATGAAGGCAAATTCCTAGGCCTATACCTTGACAACAACCTGAATTTCAGCACCCATATCCAACACATAACCAAAAAAGTATCCAAAACAGTTGGGATCCTCTCCAAGATACGATACTACGTGCCGCAAAATGCCCTTCTCGCACTATACCACTCACTTATTTATCCATACCTCACCTATGCTATTTGCGCTTGGGGATCAACTGCAGCAACACACCTAAAGCCAATAATAACCCAACAAAAAGCTGCAGTAAGAATAATCACTAAATCCCATCCCTGGCAACACACCCCCCCACCCTTCATAGATCTAAATTTACTCCCTGTTCAGTACATCCACACTTACTACTGTGCAATCTACATCTACAGGACCTTAAACTCCAATATCAACCTTGACCTAAAACGCTTTCTTGATAGTTGTGACAGAACCCACAGGCATAACACCAGACACAAACATCACTACGACATTCCCCGTGTCCGACTAAACCTTTACAAAAATTCAATGTATGTCAAAGGCCCTAAAATCTGGAACACCCTACCTGAGAACTCTAGAACTGCAGACACATTCATCACCTTCAAAACTACCATTAGAAAACATCTTATCTCCCTGATACACCCCATCAACTAACTACACGAATACCACCTGGTGGTTCACACTTTCACTCACCCATTTGACCATAAACAGAAATATTAATCTCAATCTTAAAATAATGAATCCTATGATACTCCAATACTGAAACTATGTACTGTGCCAAAACAAAAGCATTCACATTGCTAAACTCACAAACTAGTATTTAGTCGCTTAGCCTTAATACCAACTTACCTCATAATTTGCAATATTTTAAAATAAAGAATTAAACTAAGTCTGCCCGAAATGCCTAGCCATGCTAGGCGTTCTAGTGGTACACTCTGTAATCATTATTTAACTACATGTAAACCACACAACAACCAAATTCTGTAAATTCAACATTGTAATCTTTATAGAGAATTAACTTTGAATTGAATTGAATAATAAAAAAAGCTATTCACTCTGGCTTATTTCCTTCAATGTCCTTTTATCCTCTTCCCCAGAATGCCACCCAAAAGTAGGCTAGCACCCAGGTACCCTACTTAATGCTAGGTGAACAGGGACTAAAGAGGTGTTAGGAAACAAGTTCAACGTTTCCACCCGTGCCGAGACAGAACCCGGGTCCTTCAGATTAACCTCAAGGCGCTACCACTTAAGCCACGAGAATAACTAAGTGGTTCAGAAATGATCGAACATTCTTGGATTGATAACTCAAGAAAGCCAAGCAGTATGGCTTATTTCCATTGGATTTTTTTTAAAGTCCTCTCTCAGGATGCGACCCAAAACAGTCTACTTTCAGGTAGGTATTTACTGTTAAATAACATGGGCGAGGTAGGTGCTGGGAGGCTTGTCCATACGTACCGCCTCGTGTCGGGGTTCCTTAAAGTTATGTCTTTCACTTGGCACAGTGTGTCAGGTTTAAAGTTTTAGGTCATGGGTCGGCAACCTACGGCCCGTGGGCAGGATCCGGCCCGAAATACTCTGGCCCGCAGTCCCTAAAAGAAATATATCAACCCAGCCCACAGTTTTTTTATATATATATTTTTTTTTATTTTTTTCTGAGGAGTTCCGTCATCTTGAATTTTACAATAAATCTTGAGAGTGAAGCTTAGCAAGACTATAATCAGCTGTGGTGGGAAGCGACTTTCTCTTATTCTTTTATCAGCTGTGTTACAGTCCCGTATATAAGTCTACACGTGTGTTTCAAAATTAAAAACAATGAAATGCTTAAAACAAAAAGAAACAAAGAAACATTTAGAATACAAATATATTTTCAATAGTAATTATTTGTTAGTTTTATTAGTTGAGATATTACAAAGCTCCAGTTTTGTGTGCGAGGTCAGTGTTGAGCAGCACTTAACATGTGCGAGGTCAGTGTTGAGCAGCACTTAACATGTGCGAGGTCAGTGTTGAGCAGCACTTAACATGTGCGAGGTCAGTGTTGAGCAGCACTTAACATGTGCGAGGTCAGTGTTGAGCAGCACTTAACATGTGCGAGGTCAGTGTTGAGCAGCACTTAACATGTGCGAGGTCAGTGTTGAGCAGCACTTAACATGTGCGAGGTCAGTGTTGAGCAGCACTTAACATGTGCGAGTTCAGTGTTGAGCAGCACTTAACATGTGCGAGGTCAGTGTTGAGCAGCACTTAACATGTGCGAGGTCAGTGTTGAGCAGCACTTAACATGTGCGAGGTCAGTGTTGAGCAGCACTTAACATGTGCGAGGTCAGTGTTGAGCAGCACTTAACATGTGCGAGGTCAGTGTTGAGCAGCACTTAACATGTGCGAGGTCAGTGTTGAGCAGCACTTAACATGTGCGAGGTCAGTGTTGAGCAGCACTTAACATGTGCGAGGTCAGTGTTGAGCAGCACTTAACATGTGCGAGGTCAGTGTTGAGCAGCACTTAACATGTGCGAGGTCAGTGTTGAGCAGCACTTAACATGTGCGAGGTCAGTGTTGAGCAGCACTTAACATGTGCGAGGTCAGTGTTGAGCAGCACTTAACATGTGCGAGGTCAGTGTTGAGCAGCACTTAACATGTGCGAGGCCAGTGTTGAGCAGCACTTAACATGTGCGAGGTCAGTGTTGAGCAGCACTTAACATGTGCGAGGCCAGTGTTGAGCAGCACTTAACATGTGCGAGGTCAGTGTTGAGCAGCACTTAACATGTGCGAGGCCAGTGTTGAGCAGCACTTAACATGTGCGAGGTCAGTGTTGAGCAGCACTTAACATGTGCGAGGCCAGTGTTGAGCAGCACTTAACATGTGCGAGGCCAGTGTTGAGCAGCACTTAACATGTGCGAGGTCAGTGTTGAGCAGCACTTAACATGTGCGAGGTCAGTGTTGAGCAGCACTTAACATGTGCGAGGTCAGTGTTGAGCAGCACTTAACATGTGCGAGGTCAGTGTTGAGCAGCACTTAACATGTGCGAGGTCAGTGTTGAGCAGCACTTAACATGTGCGAGGTCAGTGTTGAGCAGCACTTAACATGTGTGAGGTCAGTGTTGAGCAGCACTTAACATGTGCGAGGTCAGTGTTGAGCAGCACTTAACATGTGCGAGGCCAGTGTTGAGCAGCACTTAACATGTGCGAGGTCAGTGTTGAGCAGCACTTAACATGTGCGAGGTCAGTGTTGAGCAGCACTTAACATGTGCGAGGTCAGTGTTGAGCAGCACTTAACATGTGCGAGGTCAGTGTTGAGCAGCACTTAACATGTGTGAGGTCAGTGTTGAGCAGCACTTAACATGTGCGAGGTCAGTGTTGAGCAGCACTTAACATGTGCGAGGTCAGTGTTGAGCAGCACTTAACATGTGCGAGGCCAGTGTTGAGCAGCACTTAACATGTGCGAGGTCAGTGTTGAGCAGCACTTAACATGTGCGAGGTCAGTGTTGAGCAGCACTTAACATGTGCGAGGTCAGTGTTGAGCAGCACTTAACATGTGCGAGGTCAGTGTTGAGCAGCACTTAACATGTGCGAGGTCAGTGTTGAGCAGCACTTAACATGTGCGAGGTCAGTGTTGAGCAGCACTTAACATGTGCGAGGTCAGTGTTGAGCAGCACTTAACATGTGCGAGGTCAGTGTTGAGCAGCACTTAACATGTGCGAGGCCAGTGTTGAGCAGCACTTAACATGTGCGAGGTCAGTGTTGAGCAGCACTTAACATGTGCGAGGTCAGTGTTGAGCAGCACTTAACATGTGCGAGGCCAGTGTTGAGCAGCACTTAACATGTGCGAGGTCAGTGTTGAGCAGCACTTAACATGTGCGAGGTCAGTGTTGAGCAGCACTTAACATGTGCGAGGTCAGTGTTGAGCAGCACTTAACATGTGCGAGGTCAGTGTTGAGCAGCACTTAACATGTGCGAGGTCAGTGTTGAGCAGCACTTAACATGTGCGAGGTCAGTGTTGAGCAGCACTTAACATGTGCGAGGCCAGTGTTGAGCAGCACTTAACATGTGCGAGGTCAGTGTTGAGCAGCACTTAACATGTGCGAGGTCAGTGTTGAGCAGCACTTAACATGTGCGAGGTCAGTGTTGAGCAGCACTTAACATGTGCGAGGTCAGTGTTGAGCAGCACTTAACATGTGCGAGGTCAGTGTTGAGCAGCACTTAACATGTGCGAGGTCAGTGTTGAGCAGCACTTAACATGTGCGAGGTCAGTGTTGAGCAGCACTTAACATGTGCGAGGTCAGTGTTGAGCAGCACTTAACATGTGCGAGGTCAGTGTTGAGCAGCACTTAACATGTGCGAGGTCAGTGTTGAGCAGCACTTAACATGTGCGAGGTCAGTGTTGAGCAGCACTTAACATGTGCGAGGTCAGTGTTGAGCAGCACTTAACATGTGCGAGGTCAGTGTTGAGCAGCACTTAACATGTGCGAGGTCAGTGTTGAGCAGCACTTAACATGTGCGAGGTCAGTGTTGAGCAGCACTTAACATGTGCGAGGTCAGTGTTGAGCAGCACTTAACATGTGCGAGGTCAGTGTTGAGCAGCACTTAACATGTGCGAGGTCAGTGTTGAGCAGCACTTAACATGTGCGAGGTCAGTGTTGAGCAGCACTTAACATGTGCGAGGTCAGTGTTGAGCAGCACTTAACATGTGCGAGGTCAGTGTTGAGCAGCACTTAACATGTGCGAGGTCAGTGTTGAGCAGCACTTAACATGTGCGAGGTCAGTGTTGAGCAGCACTTAACATGTGCGAGGTCAGTGTTGAGCAGCACTTAACATGTGCGAGGTCAGTGTTGAGCAGCACTTAACATGTGCGAGGTCAGTGTTGAGCAGCACTTAACATGTGCGAGGTCAGTGTTGAGCAGCACTTAACATGTGCGAGGTCAGTGTTGAGCAGCACTTAACATGTGCGAGGTCAGTGTTGAGTAGCACTTAACATGTGCGAGGTCAGTGTTGAGCAGCACTTAACATGTGCGAGGTCAGTGTTGAGCAGCACTTAACATGTGCGAGGTCAGTGTTGAGCAGCACTTAACATGTGCGAGGTCAGTGTTGAGCAGCACTTAACATGTGCGAGGTCAGTGTTGAGCAGCACTTAACATGTGCGAGGTCAGTGTTGAGCAGCACTTAACATGTGCGAGGTCAGTGTTGAGCAGCACTTAACATGTGCGAGGTCAGTGTTGAGCAGCACTTAACATGTGCGAGGTCAGTGTTGAGCAGCACTTAACATGTGCGAGGCCAGTGTTGAGCAGCACTTAACATGTGCGAGGTCAGTGTTGAGCAGCACTTAACATGTGCGAGGCCAGTGTTGAGCAGCACTTAACATGTGCGAGGTCAGTGTTGAGCAGCACTTAACATGTGCGAGGTCAGTGTTGAGCAGCACTTAACATGTGCGAGGTCAGTGTTGAGCAGCACTTAACATGTGCGAGGTCAGTGTTGAGCAGCACTTAACATGTGCGAGGTCAGTGTTGAGCAGCACTTAACATGTGCGAGGTCAGTGTTGAGCAGCACTTAACATGTGCGAGGTCAGTGTTGAGCAGCACTTAACATGTGCGAGGCCAGTGTTGAGCAGCACTTAACATGTGCGAGGTCAGTGTTGAGCAGCACTTAACATGTGCGAGGCCAGTGTTGAGCAGCACTTAACATGTGCGAGGTCAGTGTTGAGCAGCACTTAACATGTGCGAGGTCAGTGTTGAGCAGCACTTAACATGTGCGAGGTCAGTGTTGAGCAGCACTTAACATGTGCGAGGTCAGTGTTGAGCAGCACTTAACATGTGCGAGGTCAGTGTTGAGCAGCACTTAACATGTGCGAGGCCAGTGTTGAGCAGCACTTAACATGTGCGAGGTCAGTGTTGAGCAGCACTTAACATGTGCGAGGTCAGTGTTGAGCAGCACTTAACATGTGCGAGGCCAGTGTTGAGCAGCACTTAACATGTGCGAGGTCAGTGTTGAGCAGCACTTAACATGTGCGAGGCCAGTGTTGAGCAGCACTTAACATGTGCGAGGTCAGTGTTGAGCAGCACTTAACATGTGTGAGGCCAGTGTTGAGCAGCACTTAACATGTGCGAGGTCAGTGTTGAGCAGCACTTAACATGTGCGAGGTCAGTGTTGAGCAGCACTTAACATGTGCGAGGTCAGTGTTGAGCAGCACTTAACATGTGCGAGGTCAGTGTTGAGCAGCACTTAACATGTGCGAGGTCAGTGTTGAGCAGCACTTAACATGTGCGAGGTCAGTGTTGAGCAGCACTTAACATGTGCGAGGTCAGTGTTGAGCAGCACTTAACATGTGCGAGGTCAGTGTTGAGCAGCACTTAACATGTGCGAGGTCAGTGTTGAGCAGCACTTAACATGTGCGAGGTCAGTGCTGAGCAGCACTTAACATGTGCGAGGTCAGTGTTGAGCAGCACTTAACATGTGCGAGGTCAGTGTTGAGCAGCACTTAACATGTGCGAGGTCAGTGTTGAGCAGCACTTAACATGTGCGAGGCCAGTGTTGAGCAGCACTTAACATGTGCGAGTAACTCTTCTCAAAAATGAAACAGAAAGAGTAAATTAAAAAACCGACTGATTGATGCCCATTTAGATGACATCTTGCATCTGGCATCTTCCAGCCTCTCGCCTAATATTAAGAGACTGTCGAGCGGAAAACAACACGAGTCACACTAACTGCTAGTAGACAGAGAGGTGAGTTTACATTCAATATCAGTGTCTCAAAATAACTGTTATGTTCAGCAGACATAATATTGCTGAAATATATATGTCAAAATTTACTATGTATTATTATTACTTCTATTTATTAAGGCGATAAGTATGTTGATAAACAGTTCAGAGAATCGACTAGTTTATAAATTAGACACATGTGTCACACGTGGGTATCTTTATTGAGGAAACGTTTCGCCACACAGTGGCTTCATCAGTCCATACAAAGGAGAACGGTGAAGAACAGGAGGAGTTTGAGGTAATCAGTCCATCAATCTTGAAAAGATTGATGGACTGATTACATCGACTCAAATCTTAGGGACTGATTACCTCAAAGTCCTCCTGTTCTTCACCATTCTGCTTTGCATGGACTGATGAAGCCACTGTGTGGCGAAACGTTTTCTCAATAAAGATACCCAAGTGTGGCACATGTGTCTAATTTATCAGAGCGACAGGTGTGGCCCGCTATACGCTCACAGACATGGGCCCAGGCCTTTAGGCAGAACAAGGTTACCGACCCTTGTTTCAGGTCTTTCACTTGGTACAGTGTGTCAGGTTTCAAATTTTAGGTCCCTCACTCTGTACAGTATTGTAGGTTAAAGTTTTTTATAGGTTGTCATTTAATCTAGTACATAATTTACAGCAGAGCTGGAGTTTCTAACATATTTGCCGGGTGATTTCTACCAGGATGCGACCCACAACAGTCTGATAACACACGGCTACCTATTGTTACATGTTACAAAAAACGCGATTTCTAAAAAGCTTAGAGATCTCCAGTGAATACTAGAAAGGACTGCCCTTCTAGCATCCAGCCTGTTACTGGGTTTTCGTAACAAATAGTCAGTATCCTTGTCCAATTATCCATTAGAATTCAACAAAAATTAATAGTGCTTCAGGATTACAACTGGCAGGCTACTAACTAGAGAAATTAAAATTTAATAAATTTATTAATAATTAAGTTGTCTAGGCGTATATCAAATTAAATTAAATCAATATCAACAAAATAAGAATAATCACTTCTCTCGTGTACAGTATTATTGTGCTGAAAGCACATATCACATATTTATGTCTTAAGTACCGTCTGGTACTTTAACATTTAATAATACAATAAACAAATAAGTTTATGTGTACGTGTGTAAGTGCTCTAAGTAGTTCACTATGTCTCACGACTCGACTAGACTTAAACAAGTGACTGACAAAGTCCTCACATCAACTAACTTCTTGACCACCTGGCAATCAGAACAGCTTGCTTGAACACTAAAACGACTGATAAACCCAATAACAATATAACAAGCAACTGCGACACAGAATCAGGAACAAGGAGATAATATAACTCCCATACTTCTGAATCTAAGTTCAGCATAAGAAAATCCCTGACTGTGACAGTACACAGATACCAGTACAAGTTAGGTCAGAAGCTACAGCTCAGGACCTGAGTTGCTCAGAGTGTCTATGCGACACAACCTCAGTACAACGTCGAAAATCACTAAGTCTATACAATGTTCTGTGAACAGTCTCACAGAACCCACAACAATAATGAGACAGAGACGATCTTCCAACAAGGGCCAATAAGGGAGATTTAGGCACTTCTTGTCTGGAATACGTCCAACCACCAAGCGAGTCTAGACCAGACTGAATACTTCAGGCGAGGTGTGTACACTCCCCCCCTCGATCACGTGATAGCTTCGTGGACAGTTGCTGCCCAGCAACTTCGAGAAGCCGGCAGAGTAACGAGCCACGAGCGATAATTACAGTAGTTAGACACTCAAGACTTGAAATATGAGCACATAATAATATATGAAAGTTACATCCTACCTAACAACATAAATAAGTCAATAATATAAAGCAATATATTTACGATTTAGCTATTATCGCAAATATAAGCAATATAAAATTATATGAAAAGGTAATATACATTATATTCATATACATAATATACATCATATACATTGTGTCCCATTCAGGGGTTGCAACATTCCAGCAAGGGATGGGATACAGGGATGTAGGGAGAACGTATACAAGTTTCACTTACTACTGAGCTGCATGTCACTCATTAAAGATACGTGACACTTGTACACTATCCTGAAAACTTTAATCCCTAAACGGGGTATTAAAGCAAACTTATGATTATACACAAAGCTTAAGAGAATTCTGTGTATATACAGAGATAAAGACACCTTTGTGTGCATACAAAGCTACAAACATTACAAGGTATAAACTTACCGTGTATACACTTCACTATCTTCCTGTATTACCACTGCTGAATGAAAAACAAATACTCTTGGAATGTTAAAATATATAGGGCAAGAAAATGATTTCCTGTATTTTCAACTTTGATATACTATTAATAAGAAATAAAGACCCACTTTATTGCCGATATATTTTAAGATAAAGGACAGTAGCTTTTAGAGCTATGAATAAGCCCAAGAGCTAGAGGCTCAAGTAACTATAACTTGAAAAGAGGGGGATCCAAGAATGGGAACCTCCCCAAATACTCCCACTTTGTGGTGATGTGGGGACTCCCAGCCTCCCCAACGTGGGTCACCTACTCACCGAAATTTCCCCAGGTCACCCGACGATTGGTCGATCACCTTCACTTAGGGGGGTCATTTAGGTGGTATTCTTGTTACCATACCTAAGCTTAAACGATACTGCATGCTGCATGTGTATTAGATCGTTCAGAAACTGACGTACGTAAGGTAAAAAGAACACAACAGAGGTTACACTGGTGCAGTGGAACAATTTACAGGCACTGCGAGGCTATAGTGTGTTCAGCAACAAAGAGAAGAATTCCAACGAAATCTTTTCATGTATTTTTGGAGACTCTTGGAGGACTGCAGCGTTTAACACATCAAAGATGGAACTACTGCACAAAGAATGAATGCAACAACTGTGGGTGGGTGAGCCATTGTTGTGGGTGGGTGAGCCACTGTTGTGGGTGAGTGAGCCACTGTTGTGGGTGGGTAAACCAATGTTGTGGGTGGGTAAACGACTGTTCTCGGTGCGTGAACCACTGCTGTGGATACGTGAATCAATGTTGTGGGCGGGTGAACCACTGTTGTGGGCGGCTGATCCATTGTGGGTGAATGAACGAACCAGTGTGGAAAAGGCTGATGGTAGCAGAACGTGGTAAAGCCAACTGAGGACGGCAAACAATAGTTCCAGCTGAATTATTAGACCGCATGTACACTGTCTTCATGAATACAAACCTGCCACACAAACACACACACACACAGGCGGGGCCAGGAGCTGAGTATCGACCCCTGCAACCACAATTAGGTGAGTACACACACGTATATATGTACACTACCTTAATGAACATCAACACATTACATATACACACACATACCTGAAGTACATATTTTTGAGGATATTAAAATGCTTAAACATATCCTTACGAGAGAGACACCAAAAAAATTCTAAATATCCAACACACATTAACATTCACAAACAAAAAAAATCATTTAAACAATCAGTAACTTGTTAATTTAACAACCACTAGTTAACGTCAGTAAAAATCGCCAACTTGTTAACGTCAGTAACAATCACTTTGTTAACGTCAGTAACAATCACTAACTTTGTTAACGTCAGTAACAATCACTAACTTGTTAACGTCAGTAACAATCACTAACTTTGTTAACGTCAGTAACAATCACTAACTTGTTAACGTCAGTAACAATCACTAACTTTGTTAACGTCAGTAACAATCACTAACTTATTAACGTCAGTAACAATCATTAACTTGTTAACGTCAGTAACAATCACTAACTTTGTTAACGTCAGTAACAATCATTAACTTTGTTAACGTCAATAACAATCACTAACTTGTTAATTTCAGTAACAATCACTAGCTTGTTAAAGTCAGTAACAATCACTAACTTGCTAACGCCAGTAACAATCACTAACTTGCTAATGTCAGTAACAATCAATAACTTGTTAACGTCAGTAACAATCACTGACTTGCTAACGCCAGTAACAATCACTAACTTGTTAACGTCAGAAACAATCACTAACTTGCTAACGCCAGTAACAATCACTAACTTGCTAACGTCAGTAACAATCACTAACTTGTTAACGCCAGTAACAATCACTAACTTGCTAACGCCAGTAACAATCACTAACTTGCTAACGTCAGTAACAATCACTAACTTGTTAACGCCAGTAACAATCACTAACTTGCTAACGTCATTAACAATCACTAACTTGTTAACCTCAGAAGACTCACCTGACTGAGGGAAACAGGAGGGAGGAGAGTGAGGGGAACAGGAAGATAATTCAGGCAATATCGAAAGGTTTGGAGTGAAGGGCTCTTGATCAAGGGACTTGGAGGTACACCTTCCTAGCTCGGTTGAAACTTGATCTTTCATTCCCCTAGAGCTGTAGGACCCCTACGAGTTTAGCGCTTTCCTGCGAATGCATTAATAGTGAGGGGGGAAAAGTCGCACCTGCAGGGTAAGACACGGGTCACATCTGAGGGGATAAGATACAAGTCACACTTGAGCTGTAAGATACTGGTCACACCTGAAGGATAAGATACAGGTCACACCTGAAGGGTAAGATACAGGTCACACCTGAAGGGTAAGATACAGGTCACACCTGAAGGGTAAGATACAGGTCACACCTGAAGGGTAAGATACAGGTCGCACCGGAGGTGTAAGATACAGGTCACACCTGAAGGGTAAGATACAGGTCACACCAGAGAAGGAAAAATTCAGGTCACATCAGAGAGTGTAAGATTCAAGTCACACCAGAAAGGGTAAGATTCAGGTCGAAGATAAGACACTTATACAACATATGGGAATCTTCATTGAGGAAACGTTTCGCCACATATTGGCTTCATCAGTCCAATACAAAGCAGAAAGATGTAAGGAGAGGAGTTTGAGGTAATCAGTCCCTCAGCCTGGAGTCGATGTGTTCAGTCCATCAAAATGTAGGCGGGGTCATAGTGGTACCATCCACTAGTCGAAGTAGGTCTTCGTCCAAAGGTTGGACAAGTGTTGAAGAATTCTTTGTATCAAGATCCCATGATGATGCAGTGTCTGTCAGACACTGTCAGACCCCGCCTCCTCCTCCTGCTTCGCCTCACCTAACTAGAGTATATAAGCCACGTCTACGGCCCTATGCTGTACATTCAAGATTGATGGACTGAACACATCTACTCCAGGTTGAGGGACTGATTACCTCAAACTCCTCCTCTCCTTACACCTTTCTGCTTTGTATTGGACTGATGAAGCCACTGTGTGGCGAAAAGTTTCCTCAATAAAGATTCCCATATGTTGCATAAGTGTCTCAATCTTCAACTTGTCGGTTTTTTAAATCATTTATCACAAGATTCAGGTCACAACTGAGGGGGCAGGATACAGGTCATACCTGA
>NC_091319.1:14828169-14970669 GCF_038502225.1 Cherax quadricarinatus | reverse complement strand
AAGTTTCTCTCTCGAGCACATGACGAAAAGGTGGACTGATTACATCGACTGCAGGCTGAGGGACTGATCACCATCTTATTCTGTATTGCACTGAGGAAGCGACTGTGTGGCGAAACGTTTCCACAATAAAGATATCCAAGTGATGCACATGTGTCTAATTAATCAGAAAGCCTACATCTTGTAATTTGACTTTTTTCTTCTAACATTAACATAGCATTATAATAGGCAGTCTTATCTGCGAGTAGAAATTTTAACTGCGATATTATATACAGGAGTTATTGGGCCAGTGGGAGACAGATAGTACCTAACACTACCATCTATAAACCTCTATAAAACTATCCGAATTCCCGTCTGTAAATTTTACTCCACTGTGACCTATAGGTCAAGAGTTACGACCTAGGTTATTCTGAGGTTGAAGGACAAAAAGCATTTTCTTGGGCAATTATTATATATTTAGTGTAGGATGATTATTACCCAAGTCTTGCTGTTCTACAGAAATGTTTGGCCTGTGCCTTCAAATAACTCAGGTGATAACTCTATAGGTCACAATGAGGCAAGATGTACAGACGTGAGTTCAGAGCACATGGTAACTTTGAACACTAAATATTACGAGATTTAGAGTTGGCAGGGCGTTAAATCCCAAAAATATTGTCTTGTCGTGGAACTCCCCAGGATGATCGATAGTGTAGTAGTAATAATTGACTGTGTGTGTGTGTGTGTGTGTGTGTGTGTGTGCACTCACCTAATTGTGGTTGCAGGGGTCGATTCACAGCTACTGGCCCCGCCTCTTCACTGGTCGCTACTAGGTCCACTCTCTCCCTGCTCCATGAGCTTTATCATATCTCTTGAAGCTATGTAAGGATCCTGTGTGCGTGAGATATATTTATGTATTGCTCTTTTATAGATGGATATAATTAGCGTTGGTTATAAGGCATCACCCATTTGAATGACTTCTTTAAGAACATGGTAAAATAGTTGGTTAATGTTCTCTGAATCTGACCCAAAATAAATATAACCGTTATATTATTATTATTATTATAATCAAGGAGGAGCACTAAACCCGTAGGATTATGTAGCAAATATAAGCGTTATAAAACTATGAATGTTGTCATGCACACTTTCCTTCCCTCGCCTATCGTAAAGGACGCTGGAAAGGTGAGTACTTCCGCGACGCTGGGAAGGTGAGTGCTTCCGCGACGCTGGGAAGGTGAGTGCTTCCGCGACGCTGGGAAGGTGAGTGCTTCCGCGACGCTGGGAAGGTGAGTGCTTCCGCGACGCTGGGAAGGTGAGTGCTTCCGCGACGCTGGGAAGGTGAGTGCTTCCGCGACGCTGGGAAGGTGAGTGCTTCCGCGACGCTGGGAAGGTGAGTGCTTCCGCGACGCTGGGAAGGTGAGTGCTTCCGCGACGCTAGGAAGGTGAGTGCTTCCGCGACGCTGGGAAGGTGAGTGCTTCCGCGACGCTGGGAAGGTGAGTGCTTCCGCGACGCTGGGAAGGTGAGTGCTTCCGCGACGCTGGGAAGGTGAGTGCTTCCGCGTCTGTAAATACTACTTTATTTCAAAGATGGCAGCCATCTTAGATATCCCATTTATATGGGATCCTTCTACTAGAGTCCCTTTTGAGAATGAACGTACTTAAAAAAATTGTTAGTAATAAATTTGATTAAAATACTCAATATTTATGTTGATCTACACGTCGTTTAGTATTTATAGATGATACAAGACAACCTTGGCAGCCATCTTGACGGTCATCAAAGGTGACAGAGTGGCATCGGCTGGATTATTAATCTTAAGTCACTTCATAGGTTCAATATCAGTTCAAACGATTATAGTTAAAGAGACAAATTAGTACAATGCGATTCTTTACTGACAACGTTTCGCCCATACACAGTGGGCTCTATAAAGTCACAACCAGAGCTGTGTGTCTTCATAAAATCCAGTATGTGGGCGAAACGTTGTCAATAAATTATACAGCATTTATGTTTTACTATCGTCTCCGCATTTGGTACCATTTTTCTGCAAGAACGCTTAGGAGGCACGCAAGTTCCCCCGTCTTCTAATAACATGTTCATTTTTCCCCTATAATCTACCTTGTCCATAATTACTATCGCTTTTACTTTGTTTCGTAAGGTGAAGTCTGGACTTCACCTTACGAAAGCAGATAAAGCAAATGCGATAGTATGGAGAAGGCAGATTATAGGGGAAAAATGAACAGGGTAACTGATGGGCCCCTTAAAAACAAATACAACTGCAGGTTGATCTATCTTCCCAGACTATCTGTTACTACAGAGTTACGTCGAGGTCCTGAAGGACCAGCCTGGCAGAATCAACAGATAAATGACCCATGTTTCCTCAAGCACACAAAAAATTCACAATTTTCGTAACAATTACTGAAAATATATGTTGTTTTAGCTGTAATGATTGACTTGCATCTTGCATGTTAAGTATACCTGGAGAAGGTTTCGGAGGTCAACGCCCCCGCGGCCCGGTCCATGACCAGGCCTCGTGGTGGATCAGGATCTGATCAACCAGACTGTTACTGCTGGCCGTACGCAAACCAACGGACGAACCACAGCCCGGCTTGTCAAGTACTAAGTGTCTGTCCAGCTCCTCCTTGAACATAGCCAGAAGTCTACTGGTAATTTCCCTTATGTATGCTGGGAGACAGTTGAACAGTCTTGGGCCCCTGACACTGTGTTGTGTTGTGTTTTCTCTTAGTTGTCTCTATTGACTTCAGAAATAACCTATAATAGGCGATGCTGTCATTACGAACCGAATGCGCAGTTTTTTTATGACGCGCAGGAAGAAGCGAATGCCCTTTACTGCGGCCAGTCATGCGCGTATACATAAAACTCTAACCAAATACAGAAGTTTTAAAGCTTACAGGACACTAGAACCAAACGACCGTTTAACCCTCAATGCAATAAAAGAATGTGTGCACGCCTTCCTTCCCCCCTCCGAGCCCCCCTACCCCTTCACCCACCCCATCTCCCCCATCCCCACCCATTCTCCCCCTTCCCCCACCCTCGTCCCACCTACCCCATAAACCCAAAACTAAAACTAAACCCATAGCTGTAACCATTCGCACAGATTACACTCGGTAAGCAATGAATATAAACTCACGAGGATAAAACACTCGCATCATTAAAAAAAAAAAAAAAGCAAACTGACAATATTAGAGTGCGAATGTGTGTGTGTGTGTGTGTGTGTGTGTGTGTACTCACCTATTTGTACTCGCCTATTTGTGGTTGCAGGGGTCGAGTCCTAGCTCCTGGCCCCGCCTCTTCACCGGTTGCTACTAGGCCCTCTCTCTCCCCGCTCCATGAGCTTTATCAAACCTCGTCTTAAAACTGTGTATGGTTCCTGCCTCCACTACGTCATTTTCTAGGCTATTCCACTGCCTTACAACTCTATGACTGAAGAAATACTTCCTACTATCTCTCTGACTCATTTGTGTCTTCAACTTCCAATTGTGGCCTCTTGTTTCTGTGTCCCCTTCCTGGAACATCCTGTCCTTGTCCACCTTGTCTATTCCACGCAGTATTTTATATGTCGTTATCATGTCTCCCCTGACTCTCCTGTCCTCCAGTGTCGTCAGGCCGATTTCCCTTAATCTTTCTTCATAGGACATTCCCCTTAGCTCTGGAACTAACCTTGTTGCAAACCTTTGTACTTTCTCTAGTTTCTTGACGTGCTTTATCAAGTGCGGGTTCCAAACAGGTGCTGCATACTCCAGTATGGGCCTGACATACACGGTGTACAGTGTCTTGAATGATTCCTTACTAAGGTATCGGAATGCTGTTCTCAGGTTTGCCAGGCGCCCATATGCTGCAGCAGTTATCTGATTGATGTGTGCTTCCGGAGACATGCTCGGTGTTATACTCACCCCAAGATCTTTCTCCTTGAGTGAGGTTTGTAGTCTTTGGCCACCTAGCCTATACTCTGTCTGTGGTCTTCTGTGCCCTTCCCCTATCTTCATGACTTTGCATTTGGCAGGATTAAATTCGAGAAGCCATTTGCTGGACCAGGTGTCCAGTCTGTCCAGGTCTCTTTGAAGTCCTGCCTGGTCCTCATCAGATTTAATTCTCCTCATTAACTTCACATCATCTGCAAACAGGGACACTTCTGAGTCTAACCCTTCCGTCATGTCGTTCACATATACCAAAAATAGCACTGGTCCTAGGACCGACCCCTGTGGGACCCCGCTCGTCACAGGTGCCCACTGTGATACATCATTACGTACCATGACTCGTTGTTGCCTCCCTGTCAGGTATTCTCTGATCCATTGCAGTGCCCTTCCTGTTATATGCGCCTGATGCTCTAGCTTCTGCACTAATCTCTTGTGAGGAACTGTGTGTGTGTGTGTGTGTGTGTGTGTGTGTGTGTGTGTGTGTGTGTGTGTGTGTGTGTGTGTGTGTGTATGTGTATGTGTATATGTGTATATGTGTGTGTGTGTGTGTGTGTGTGTGTGTGTGTGTGTGTGTGTGTGTGTGTGTGTGTGTGTGTGTGTGTGTGCGTGTATGTGCGCGCGGGCGCGCGCGTGTGCGTTTCCTATATGAAGCTGCAGGGGTCAAGTCTCAGCTCCTGAGACCCTCTTCGCTCTCTGTTTCCCAGATTCGCTCTTCTAGCCTCGTGTGCACTGTCGTATCTGCTTTTAAAACCATGCATGAAGCCTGCCTCCACCATATCTTCCTCAGGGTCATTCCACTTCCTGATTACTCTGGGGATTTAAGTACTCCTGACATCCGTATGACCCATCTGTGCCTAACTTCCAGCTATGCCCCTGTGTACCTGTTTCTCGCCTCTGAAACAGTCAATCCCTGTCTACCCCATTAATTTCCTCTATATTGAATGCTATCATGTCTCCCCTTGTTCTTCTTTTCTCTAATGTCGTCAGGGTCAGATCTTGCCTCTCCTTGCGTCTCATACCCCTTAACTCTGAGACTAATCTCGTTGCATACGCCCGCACTTTTTTCCAGTTTGTCAACATACTTTAGGTATGGGTTCCATGCTGGTGCTGCGTACGCCATGGTGGGCCTGACGTATGTTGTACACTGGGTCTTGAATGACTGTCTGTCAAGATTCCTGAAGGTTACTCTCAGATTTGAAAGACAAGCATTGGATGCAAGGGTTATCCAGTTAATGTGTGCCTCCAGCGATATACCTGGCACTAGGTCTTTCTCTTTGAATGAGGTTTGTATTCTGTGTTCCCAGAGTCTGTACTCCGTGTCTGCGAGAAAAAAAATGGAACTATAAAAATAAATCAGAATCTGACCTTTTTTATGCTAGTGCTGGAGGCCAAACTTCCCGGCGCACTTGTAAACACGATGGATAGCCAGTTGTAACCGGTGTTCTGTCCCAGACTTAACCTACGAAGAATACAGAATATCAAAATATCGACTGCTTAAACACCAGAGGATATCCACAGTGCTATGACTAAGAAGGTCACGCTGAACGCCCCGATATTTGGAACATATGCAAATATATATAACAGGTGCTAAGGTAGGAGAGAAATGATATAAAATACGGATAAAAAAAATAACCAAATGCAATATGATGCAATTCTACATCTTTAAGAGAGCATCGCAATCTCGATAATGGCATTTGTGTCTTTTTTTCCAGATTCTAAGGTTATATACGACAACTTTACAGATATCGAGGAGCAGCATCAACCCGGAAATACATCATCTGGTCGGAGAGAAACACTAATAAAAACGAACATCCTTCATCAGAGTCTAAGAATATATAGACCCAGAAACACTCCAAGCTTCCACGCAGTATCATAGGCTTTGCCTCAGGTATAATTTTTTATGCGATGTTTGTATGGAAAATAATCACCAATGGACGATTTCAACCCCCCGAAAAAAAGGGATGATATTCCGGGTAAGCAAGCTTCAACAACCACACTGGGATCCCATCACGTTCTAGGTACCACATCAGTCGGAGGCAACCTGCTTCTTCAGCAACTTGGAAAAGTAATCAGTCTTAGAGATGGGATAAAAGTTGGATGCGAGGAAATGGTGTTTTCGCTGGAAACAGGAGAGGAAGGATGAGGTTAACCCACTCACAGGAGAAGCCAGTTCTGACTGAGCCTCTGTAACAGCAGGGACAACCCATCCTCGTAAATTCTATACGGATGTCTCACACGGTTTGCAGCCATTTTCTCGATTTACTATGTTTAGTTTAGGTTAGGTTTGGTCACGTTAGATAGCCCTTTATCAATAAAAAATAATTTGTAACATACCGAAACGCCAATAAATGAAAAATAAAGGAGATGAGAACTTCGATGCGCAAACATAAAACGGTTTAATAGTCACCGATCTGGTTGTCTTAGTAGCAGTGAAATACTGCCTGTTTTTAAGAAGATGAACTGTCAGGGAAGAGCCATGATAAAGACGACGACTCGGCAGCCTGGTCACTCACCACACCAAGTTTTAAAGATACACAAATAACCCGCATATAAGAGAAAAACTTTATAACGACGTCTCGGTCTGACTTCGTCCATTAACTAGTCACACTAGCATACGAAGGTAAGGGAGCCAGTATATATACGAGAGCAGTGCAGGGACGGGTTAAACAGGGGAGGAAGAAAGAAGGAAG
Source organism: Cherax quadricarinatus (assembly GCF_038502225.1). Classification (NCBI taxonomy): domain Eukaryota; kingdom Metazoa; phylum Arthropoda; class Malacostraca; order Decapoda; family Parastacidae; genus Cherax; species Cherax quadricarinatus. The sequence continues at coordinate 14,964,073 of NC_091319.1, read as the reverse complement.
TGGAGATAGTAGAGGTAGGAGGCAGTAGATATTGTATCTATAATGCTGTATGCAACAAACAAGAATTTGAACCCATTACTTACCGAAGGACGAGAGCAGAGCGAGGCAGTACCTCAATCGGGATTATTATGGCACTCATGAAGAAGCGCTAAAGTTGTATAGCCATTTAGCACCTGAGGAACGAAAAAGAATCAATATTAATCCAAGGAAAGAGTAGTACTAAATCCTAGTATCAGTGTTAGTGTGACTTGTAAATGGTCCAAGTCGGACCGAAGCTTCGTCGTAAGCTTCTCTCTCCTACGTGCAGGTTATCTGTGTATTGTGTATAGTACCAAAAGTTCTTCACTGGTATCAAGACATCCTCCTCTCAACTGAGATTACATTAAAATGGGACCCCTCTTCGCCTGTGAAAAGATCCACTTCTTGAACCTCCTGGAACCTAATACGACCATCCAACACAAACAGATCATCCAGGTGGCCCGGTGGCCTGGTCGGTGGCCCTGTGGCCTGGTGGCTAAAGCTCCCGCTTCACACACGAAGGGCCCGGGTTCGATTCCCGGCGGGTGGAAACATTTCGACACGTTCCCTTACACCTATTGTCCTGTTCACCTAGCAGCAAATAGGTACCTGGGTGTTAGTCGACTGGTGTGGGTCGCATCCTGGGGGACAAGATTAAGGACCACAATGGAAATAAGTTAGACAGTCCTCGATGACGCACTGACTTTCTTGGGTTATCCTGGGTGGCTAACCCTCCGGGGTTAAAAATCCGAACGAAATCTTATCTTATCTCTTAGGGAGATACCCAGAGGCACCAGCAGGCGGTATATAGTAACATGCAAGACCTTCCTCCCTTTGACAGTGTTAATGCCTCTGAGGGAGGGAAAGCAGAGAAAGCAGGAGGGAAAGGAAGAGGAAGAGAAAGGAAAGCAGGATGCTGATGATGAATAAGACGCATGCAGAGCATTTGGGTTTCTTTATTGTGGAAATGCTTCGCCAACGAGTGACCTTTTATTTCAACCTAACAGATGGTGTAATTCCTGAAGACGGTGGAAGACATGTAGTTGAAGTTTCAGGTAATCAGTCCTTCAGTCCTGATGAAGCAGGAAAAGGATCAGGAGTAGAAGAATCAATAGCAGTAGAATGAAAAGGAAAATAGGTAGCAGTATCAAGACAAAGGTCAGGTAACAATGTCGTGCATCGTTCATCCAAGAAAAACTCGGGAAAAAACGTGCCTTGATAAAAAGACAGCAACAGCAACAAGTCAACACGACATGCTAAGAAAAGCAACTACGCTTTTGCGATCCTCAAAACCGCTACTCCAAACTACAGAGAGACCAACAATATGTTAGAGTGACACAAGCAGCTCTGCAGAGTGAAGGATGACAATCACTACGACAGGCACAGTAGAAAGATACATCAGAAAACAACTTTTAAATGTAAGAATTCCTACATAGTTATTCGAGAATATCTGCCACTAATTAGTACTGTATATGAAGTTCGACTCTGGGTAGAGTTTGATAAAGTTCTGCCCTGAGTTAGTCGTATTTAATAAAGTTCCTAAATTTATAAAGTTTTCAAATCGTTGTACTAAAAGGCAGTCAGGATGACTGCAGAAAGCGTTCGTGACCTCGTCAAGATGACTGCGGGGAACATTCGCGACCTCGTCAAGGTGACTGCAGGGAACATTCGCGACCTCGTCATGATGATGGTGGGGAGCGTTCGTGACCTCGTCAAGGTGACTGCGGGGAACATTCGCGAACTAGTCAAGATGACTGCGGGGAATATTCACGATCTCATCAAGGTGACTGCGGGGAACATTCGCGACCTCGTCATGATGGTGGGGAGCGCTCGTGACCTCGTCAAGATGACTACTGGGAGTGTTCGTGACCTCAGCTTTAGGTGACCCGCTCATAACTTTGTCAGGTGACCGCTTGCGACCTGCGGCGCGGATTGACTGACCCTTGACCGTGTTTCAAGAAAATATTCAGTGTTGACCCACTCCCCAGCGACATGGTCTGGTATTCCTATTCTGTGTGACTAGCACCAGAGCCTTGTCGATAGTTTTTACACTGCTTCACCTGCAGTTTTTAATGACTATTTTGTATTTTTTTTGTCATTAAGTGTGTAGCATCACAAGTGACTTTTATAGTTGTAACAGTGCCTGTACTGTGGTTGTAACAGTGCCTGTACTGTAGTTGTAATAGTGCCTGTACTGTGGTTGTAACAGTGCCTGTACTGTAGTTGTAATAGTGCCTGTACTGTAGTTGTAACAGTGCCTGTACTGTAGTTGTAACAGTGCCTGTACTGTAGTTGTAACAGTGCCTGTACTGTAGTTGTAATAGTGCCTGTACTGTAGTTGTAATAGTGCCTGTACTGTAGTTGTAATAGTGCCTGTACTGTGGTTGTAACAGTGCCTGTACTGTAGTTGTAACAGTGCCTGTACTGTAGTTGTAACAGTGCCTGTACTGTAGTTGTAATAGTGCCTGTACTGTAGTTGTAATAGTGCCTGTACTGTGGTTGTAACAGTGCCTGTACTGTAGTTGTAACAGTGCCTGTACTGTAGTTGTAACAGTGCCTGTACTGTAGTTGTAACAGTGCCTGTACTGTAGTTGTAACAGTGCCTGTACTGTAGTTGTAACAGTGCCTGTACTGTAGTTGTAACAGTGCCTGTACTGTAGTTGTAATAGTGCCTGTACTGTAGTTGTAATAATGCCTGTACTGTAGTTGTAACAGTGCCTGTACTGTAGTTGCAATAGTGCCTGTACTGTAGTTGTAACAGTGCCTGTACTGTAGTTGTAACAGTGCCTGTACTGTAGTTGTAATAGTGCCTGTACTGTAGTTGTAATAGTGCCTGTACTGTAGTTGTAACAGTGCCTGTACTGTAGTTGTAACAGTGCCTGTACTGTAGTTGTAATAGTGCCTGTACTGTAGTTGTAACAGTGCCTGTACTGTAGTTGTAACAGTGCCTGTACTGTAGTTGTAATAGTGCCTGTATTGTAGTTGTAATAGTGCCTGTACTGTAGTTGTAACAGTGCCTGTACTGTAGTTGTAACAGTGCCTGTACTGTAGTTGTAACAGTGCCTGTACTGTAGTTGTAACAGTGCCTGTACTGTAGTTGCAATAGTGCCTGTACTGTAGTTGTAACAGTGCCTGTACTGTAGTTGTAACAGTGCCTGTACTGTAGTTGTAATAGTGCCTGTACTGTAGTTGTAATAGTGCCTGTACTGTAGTTGTAACAGTGCCTGTACTGTAGTTGTAATAGTGCCTGTACTGTAGTTGTAACAGTGCCTGTACTGTAGTTGTAATAGTGCCTGTACTGTAGTTGTAATAGTGCCTGTACTGTAGTTGTAATAGTGCCTGTACTGTAGTTGCAATAGTGCCTGTACTGTAGTTGTAACAGTGCCTGTACTGTAGTTGTAACAGTGCCTGTACTGTAGTTGTAATAGTGCCTGTACTGTAGTTGTAATAGTGCCTGTACTGTAGTCTTAACAGTGCCTGGTCTACAGTTTTAACAGTGCCTGGTCTTCAGTTTTAACAGTGCCTTGTCTTCAATTTTAACAGTGCCTTGCCACAGTTTTAACAATGCCTGGTCTACAGTTTTAACAATGCCTGGTCTACAGTTGTTTAACAGTGCCTGGTCTGTTTTAACAATATAGCGCTGCACCGTCAGTACCCATCAACACTCAACAACTACTGTCCAACCATCACTTGAGCGTTGCTGATACCAACACCTGTCAAGAGGTGATTGCCGTTTGCGGCACTCAGGTTAGTTTATGCCTGACCATCAACATAACCTCTCTCCCTCTCTATCTCCGCTAACTTCCATCTAGCTTCCATCCAGCCAGGGAGGAAAAGGAAAATGCCGATCACACCACCCAATATCCTGCCCCGTGTACCACCCAATATCCTGCCCCGTGTACCACCCAATATCCTGCCCCGTGTACCACCCAATATCCTGCCCCGTGTACCACCCAATATCCTGCCCCGTGTACCACCCAATATCCTGCCCCGTGTACCACCCAATATCCTGCCCCGTGTACCACCCAATATCCTGCCCCGTGTACCACCCAATATCCTGCCCCGTGTACCACCCAATATCCTGCCTCGTGTACCACCCAATATCCTGCCCCGTGTACCACCCAATATCCTGCCCCGTGTACCACCCAATATCTTGCCCCGTGTACCACCCAATATCCTGCCCCGTGTACCACCCAATATCCTGCCCCGTGTACCACCCAATATTCCGCCCCGTGTACCACCCAATATCCTGCCCCGTGTACCACCCAATATCCTGCCCCGTGTACCACCCAATATCCTGCCCCGTGTACCATCCAATATCCTGCCCCGTGTACCACCCAATATCCTGCCCCCTGTACCACCCAATATCCTGCCCCGTGTACCACCCAATATCCTGCTCCGTGTACCACCCAATATCCTGCCCCGTGTACCACCCAATATTCCGCCCCGTGTACCACCCAATATCCTGCCACGTGTACCACCCAATATCCTGCCCCGTGTACCACCCAATATCCTGCCCCGTGTACCACCCAATATCCTGCCCCGTGTACCATCCAATATCCTGCCCCGTGTACCACCCAATATCCTGCCCCCTGTACCACCCAATATCCTGCCCCGTGTACCACCCAATATCCTGCTCCGTGTACCACCCAATATCCTGCCCCGTGTACCACCCAATATTCCGCCCCGTGTACCACCCAATATCCTGCCACGTGTACCACCCAATATCCTGCCCCGTGTACCACCCAATATCCTGCCCCGTGTACCACCCAATATTCCGCCCCGTGTCGCTCACTCGGGGACGATATATTTGGAGACACGGGTTAGATAATCAGTGTGTGTTTACGTATTCACCTAGTTGTGGTTGCGGGGGTCGAGTCACAGCTCCTGGTCCCGCCTCTTCACCTGGCCACTACCCGGGCACTTCCCGCTCCGTGAGCTTTATCATACCTCTTCTTAAAGCTATGTATGGATACTGCCTCCATTACATCACTACCCAGGCTATTCCACTTCCTGACAACTCTGAAGAAATACTTCTTAACATCACTGTGATTCATCTGAGTGTTCAGATGCTGCTGTGTCCCATCTTTGGAACATCCTGACTCTGTCCACCTTGTCTATACCTCTCAATATTTTATATGTCGTTATCATATCCCCCCTAACTCTCCTGTCTTCCAGTGTCGTCAGATCGATTTCCCTTAACCTCTCCTCGTAGGACATACCCCTTAGCTCCGGGACTAGTCTTGATGCAAACCTTTGCACTTTTTCTAGTTTCCTTATATGCTTGGCTAGGCGAGGGTTCCAAACTGGTGCTGCATATTCCAATATGGGCCTAACATACACAGTGTACAGGGTCCTGAATAATTCCTTATTTAGCTGTCGGAATGCTGTTCTTAGGTTTGCTAGGCGCCCATATGCTGCAGCAGTTATTTGGTTGATATGCGCCTCAGGAGATGTTCCCGGTGTTATACTCACACCAAGATCCCTTTCCTTGCGTGAGGTTTGTAGGCTCTGGCCCCCTAGATTGTACTCCGTCTGTGGTCTTCTTTGCTCTTCCCCAATCTTCATGATTTTGCACTTGGTGGGGTTGAACTCCAGGAGCCAGTTTCTGGACCAGGCCTGCACTCTGTCCAGATCCCTCTGTAGTTCTGCCTGGTCTTCGTCCGACTGAATTCTTCTTATCAACTTCACGTCATCTGCAAACAGGGACACTTCGGAGTCTATTCCTTCCTTCATGTCGTTCACAAATACCAGAAACAGCACCGGTCCTAGGACTGATCCCCGTGGCACCCCGCTCATTACCGGCGCCCACTCTGACACCTCACCACGTACCATGACTCGCTGTCTTCCTGACAGGTATTCCCCTGATCCATTGTAGTGCCTTCCCTGTTATCCCTGCTTGGTCCTCCAGTTTTTGCACTAATCTCTTGTGTGAAACTGTGTCAAACGCCTTCTTGCAGTCCAAGAAAATGCAATCCACCCACTCCTCTCTCTCTCTTGTCTTACTGCTGTCACTATGTCATACAACTCCAGTAGGTTTGTGACGCAGGAATTCCCGTCCCTGAAACCGTGCTGGCTGTCGTTGATAAGATCATTCCTTTTTAGGTGTTCCACCACTCTTCTCCTGATAATTTTCTCCATGATGTTGCATACGTGTCTTAGCGCAGGTTGCCTAGCGTGTCGTAGTGTATCCTAGGAAGAACTAGACAGAAAACAGACAGATCCTGCTACTGACAGTGTGGCTACTGACACTGCTTCTACCGACACTGCTGCTAGTGAGAGTGTTGATACAGTGCCCATAATATATGTGTACTCACCTATTTGTACTCACCTATTTGTGGTTGCAGGGGTCGAGTCCTAGCTCCTGGCCCCGCCTCTTCACCGGTTGCTACTAGGCCCTCTCTCTCCCCGCTCCATGAGCTTTATCAAACCTCGTCTTAAAACTGTGTATGGTTCCTGCCTCCACTACGTCATTTTCTAGGCTATTCCACTGCCTTACGACTCTATGACTGAAGAAATACTTCCTACTATCTCTGTGACTCATTTGTGTCTTCAACTTCCAATTGTGGCCTCTTGTTTCTGTGTCCCCTCCCTGGAACATCCTGTCCTTGTCCACCTTGTCTATTCCACGCAGTATTTTATATGTCGTTATCATGTCTCCCCTGACCCTCCTGTCCTCCAGTGTCGTCAGGCCGATTTCCCTTAATCTTTCTTCATAGGACATTCCCCTTAGCTCTGGAACTAACCTTGTTGCAAACCTTTGTACTTTCTCTAGTTTCTTGACGTGCTTTATCAAGTGCGGGTTCCAAACAGGTGCTGCATACTCCAGTATGGGCCTGACATACACGGTGTACAGTGTCTTGAATGATTCCTTACTAAGGTGTCGGAATGTGTGTGTGTGTGTGTGTGTGTGTGTGTGTGTGTGTGTGTGTGTGTGTGTGTGTGTGTGTGTGTGTGTGTGTGTGTGTGTGTGTGTGCATGAGTGCCCGCGCGCGCGCCGCCGCCGAATAGGTAAAACTGAGCAATTAGCAAGAACTCATTTAAAATTAAGTCCTTTCTAAAACTTTCTCTTGTACGTTTAAAGATATATTCTTTCACTTTTGTTAATGTAAAAATTATTATTATTATTATTATTATTATTATTATTATAATAATCAAATAAAGCGCTAAATCGACAAGGGTCATACAGCGCTGTAAAAATTAATAATTTTGTACCAAAATACCCTTAAAAGCTTATCTAACCTTATGATAACAAAAGCAATTTGATTTAGCCTAATCCAAATAAATATATTTTAGGTAAGTTTACAGTAATTTAATAATAAATAAACAAAATGAAATATATATTTTTTGTTGGGTTCAGAATGATTTTTGCGAAATTGCATACACAATTTTTCGCTTGCTTTATTCGGCAAGAAGAGCGTTGCTATTTATGTCAAAATCGCAAGTTTTACCTATTCGGCACGACATATATATATATATATATATATATATATATATATATATATATATATATATATATATATATATATATATATATATATATATATATATATGTCGTGCCGAATATGTAAAACTGGTCAATTAGCAAGAAGTCCTTTAAAATTAAGTCCTTTCTGAAATTTTCTCTAATACGTTTAAAGATATATTTTTTTCATTAATGTTGATGTAAAAATTTATAATTTTGCACGAAAAGAATCTTGAAAAACTTACCTAACCTTATTACAACAAGAACAATTTATTTTAGCCTAACCCAACTAAATATATTTTAGATTTGTTTACAATAATTTAATACTAAACAAACACAGAGAAATATATTTTTTCGTTAGGTTCAGAATGATTTTGGCGAAATTATTGCATACACAAATTTTCACTTGTCCTATATGGCAAGAAGAGCGTTGCTATTTATGTCAAGATCGCACGTTCTGCCTATTCGGCACGACATATATATATATATATATATATATATATATATATATATATATATATATATATATATATATATATATATATATATATATATTAGGTCAGAGATCATTTATTCAAAAAGCACGAACATGAATACAGTAGTACAATATATCAAAAATTATGAATCTTCTCCAGCTCCTCTGAAGTGCGATGCGAGTCAAGTATGCAGCAAGCATCTGCCCTCAGGATGGCCACGCTGAGGGGCTGGAACGTGAACGTGGCCGCCCTTGGGTCCCTTGTGCCTGCACGTGCCAATTGTCCTATGAACTCCTACCTACAGTTCACCAGAGTTGAAAATTTGAGTCTGGAGTCCAGGGTCTCTGATCCCACTGGAACAAATTGATACTGATGGCCTATGTCTCTGTACTTGCTGATCTTGTACTCCTTCCTGTGATCCGCAGCACCTTCCTCTTGCCCAACGCTGTGACGGATGTAGGTGTCAGCCAGCGTTGACATGCAGGTATAGTCTCATGCTAAAAGCTTACCATTCTTCCAAGGATAGATGATTCCGTCCGGATGGTTTGTGGGATTGTGAGTATTGCTGGATGCCAGTGATATGGGTTCTCAGACGGGTACCCTGCTGCAGCAAGGCTCCTCTTTTTGTTATTAATTTCATTGTGTCATGTGTGCCAGCCCTTGGGTTTGAAGCAGTTTACACCCTGTAGACCATATTGGTGAGTTTGCGCATTGCCGCAAATACACGTGTATTCCGTGTGAACTGGGGCAGCAAGGCGGAGAGCCACTGCAAATATGGAGGATCTGTGGGTCAAGGCGTGTTCCCATTGCCGAAATGGAAGCCGTTTGGAGAAGTCCCCAGAGTGATGTGCGCTCACAGCCCGAAGTTGGGCAGCCTCCCTGCTGGATGCCCCATGAGCATGTCATGCACCTTTTCAGCGATAAGGCCATCCCAACTGGGCTGTTTTTAGGACATTGCTTCAGTAAGTTTTGGTGCTGGAGCAGAGACTGTCCGGAAGAATTCGTTTTATTAACTCGTTTGATGCTATGGTGGATGGAGGCAGTCATCTCTACCAAACAAGTGGTTAGAGGGAACCATCTCTACCAAACAAGTGGATGGAGGCAACCAACTCTACCAAACAAGTGGCTGAAGGCAACCACCTCTACCAATCAAGTGGATGGAGGCAGCCAGCTCTACAAAACAAGTGGCTGAAGGCAACCATCTCTACCAAACAAGTGGATGAAGGTAGCCATCTCTACCAAACAAGTGGATGGAGGTAGCCATCTCTACCAAACAAGTGGCTGAAGGCAACCATCCCCACCAAAACAAGTGGTTGGAGGCAACCGTGCCCACCAAACAAGTGGCTGGAGGCAACCGTGCCCACCAAACAAGTGGTTGGAGGCAACCATCTCTTCCAAACAAGTGGATTGTGGAAACCATCTCTACCAAACAAGTGGCTAGAGGCAACCATCTCTACCAAACAAGTAGCTAGAGAAAACCATTTCTACCAAACAAGTCGCTGGAGGCAACCATCTCTACCAAACAAGTAGCTGAAGGCAGCCATCTAAACCAAACAAGTGGCTGGAGGCAGCTATCTCCACCGAACAAGTACCTGGAGGCAGTCATCTCTACCAAACAAGTGGCCGGAGGCAACCATCTCCATCAAACAAGTGGCTGGAGGCAGCCATCTCCACCAAACAAGTGGCTGGAGGCAGCCATCTCCACCAAACAAATGGCTGGAGGCAGCCATCTCCACCAAACAAATGGCTGGAGGCAGCCATCTCCACCAAACAAGTGGCTGGAGACAGCCATCTCCACCAAACAAGTGGCGGGAGGCAGCCATCTCCTCCACTTGCAGTGCTCTCTCAGAGACCAGGCGGCAGTGATCGCATTTAAATTGCTACTTTCTTCACTGCCGCGACTCTCCCTCCTTTCACTTGCTCCTCACTGAGTGTCTATCTTGTTTCTAAAGTTGCGAGGGGGAGGAGATAGGAAGGAGGGAAGGAGTCAGTGGTTCTTAGCTTCGGTTCCATACTCCTTCATGGACGGTTTAGAGGATGGATGTCGTTAGGCAACCTATCCTCAGAACAGGACGGGTGTAACCTATCCTCAGAACAGGACGGGTGTAACCTATTTTCACAATAGGAGGGGTGTAACCTATCCTCACAAGAAGACGGGTGTAACCTATCCTCACAACAGGACGGATGTAACCTATCCTCACAACAGGATGGATGTAACCTATCCTCACAACAGGACGGGTGTGATCTATCCTCACAACAGGACGGGTGTAACCTATCCTCACAACAGGACGGGTGTAACCTATCCTCACAACAGGACGGGTGTAACCTATCCTCACAACAGGACGGGTGTAACCTATCCTCACAACAGGACGGATGTAACATACTTATTCTACGTAGGTTAACGCAAGTTAAATTATATTTACTATTAGCTAACCGATACTAACGACACAAACAAGAACGTTGGTATCTACAGGCCAATTCTGGGAACTCTTGGGCTGCGCCTGCGCCAGCCAGGTTTTGCAAATTCGTTCAGCTTTCAGAGATACCTGTCACGAACGTCGTGTGTGAGAGAATGGAGGGGGAAAAAGGAGGTGAAAGAGGAGGGGGAGGTAAAGGAATGATGGTGGTGGTGAGTGTTGGTAGTGGGTGCTGGTGGTAAGTGGAGGTAGTGGCGGGTGGTGGAGGCTCTGGAGTTGGTTGTTGAATTTCATAAGGTGTAATTGTCGGGTCATACGAGCCTGTTACATGACACCCAAAGTGGAACTGGGAGACTACACTGTTAAGTATTATCTGGGGAAATAACAGAAGCAGCTATCACAATGATGTACTCAGTGTGAGAGCTTCACTGTATTCTAATGCCAGTGGAGCAGTGGGAGCAGACATGAGTAAGACGGAGGGGCTGAAGGAAAGAGTTTGGACGATCAGTGTATCTGTTTACTGTGTGAAAGACGGTAAACACCCGGCCATCAGCGGAGAACATTCAAAGCTTCTTTGTGTAAGGGAACGAATTTTCAAAATGAACAGAGTGCGGAGACAAAACATGCAATATAACATTCTATATTCAGGTGGACGCATGCCACATGCACGCCACACACACACACACACACACACACACACACACACACACACACACACACACACACACAGACACACACACACACACACACACACACGGGGCCAGGAGCTGAGTCTCGACCCCTGCAACCACAATTAGGTGAGTATTAGGTGAGTACACACACACACACACACACACACACACACACACACACACACACACATGTGTGTGTGCTTCCCATCAAGAAAGCCACTCAAACATTCAGTAAACACAATCACTCAAGGTTAAAATATTCCCGGTAAGTTAAAAGTATAAATATTTTAGAAATGAAAATACCAGGTACCGTGGTAATTATAAAACCCCTCTCGAGTCCCTACAGGTACTCCAGTAATTATAAATCCTCTCACAGGTGCTTACAGGTACTCCTGTAATTAGAAAGCCTCTCACAGGTCCCTACAGGTACCCCAGCAATTAGAAAATCTCTCCCAGGTCCATACAGGTACTCCAGCAATTACAAAACATCTCCCAGGTCACTACAGGTATTCCAGCAATTAGAAAACCTCTCCCAGGTCCCTACAGGTACCCCAGCAATTAGAAAAGCTCTCCCAGATCCCTACAGGTACCCCAGTAGTTCTAAAATCTCTCCCAGGTCCCTACAGATACCTCAGTAATTCTAAAATCTCTCCCAGGTCCCTACAGGTACCCCAGCAATTAGAAAAGCTCTCCCAGATCCCTACAGGTACCCCAGTAGTTCTAAAATCTCTCCCAGGTCCCTACAGATACCCCAGTAATTCTAAAATCTCTCCCAGGTCCCTACAGGTACCCCAGTAATTAGAAAAGCTCTCCCAGATCCCTACAGGTACCCCAGTAGTTCTAAAATCTCTCCCAGGTCCCTACAGATATCCTAGTAATTCTAAAATTTTCCGAATCCTTATAAGCATCACGGTCATTAAAAAAATCTTAAACAAAATGAAACTTCCGAAACCGTGAACAAACATGTGCCACACAAATCGGCGAGCATAAATCAGTAACCACAAATCGGCGAGCATAAATCAGTAACCACAAATCGGCGAGCATAAATCAGTAACCACAAATCGGCGAGCATAAATCAGTAACCACAAATCGGCGAGCATAAATCAGTAACCACAAATCGGCGAACACAAATCGAGGAGTGCACAAATGTCGTCATCAGGGCTAAAGTTTCCACATCGGAGTGGTCTTATGGATCAAAATTCCATGAATATATTGCAGAGAGAAAGCGTCTGTTGAATGAAAAAGCAAAACAGTGAGATTTTACAAAAAAAAAAAGAGATCCAATACACACACACAAACATACACACACACATACACACACACAAACACACAAACACACACACACACACACACACACACACAAACATACACACACACAAACACACAAACACACATACACACACACACACACACACACATACACACACAAACATACACACACACACAAACATACACACAAACATACACATACACACACAAACACACAAACATACATACACCCACACACAAACATACACATACACACACACACACACACACATCACCGACACAGACGCAGATGGGATTTGTAAATGGGTCTGACTTAACGAAACCAATGGGATCAGACAACGTACGTATCTCCAAAGGTAGTGAAAGGTGAAGCAGAATCACTGTGAACCTTAACAGTAAAAGGGTTGTCAATCAGAGCAGCTGCCAGAGAAATTAAACAAAGGCCAATGTGATACCCATATAGGCTCGGGAGAAAATTTTTAGCTAAAAAGTATTGAAACATCTAGAGAGGAGAGTCTTCAGAGAAAACCAACACGGATTTAGGGATGGGAAATCCTGCCTTACGAACTTTCTGGAGTTCTATGACAGTCACGGAGATAAAACAAGACAGGGACGAATGGCCTACATCTTCCTGGACTGCTGGAGAAATTAGCTGAGACAAAATCACTTACAGAGGTAAAAAACACGAGTCCTCTACTGGATCAGAGAATACCTGCAAGACAGGAGGCAGACAGAAACAATAAAGGCTGAGACGACAATATACGTGAGAGTAACGAGTGGGGTACCACTGTTCCTTTGCATATCAACGAGCTATAAGAAGAGATAGAATCTATGGATGTAAGACTAACGAGAACAGAAGCAGAGGATGGAGATAAGGACCTAGGAGAGGCCGCAGATGTTGTGCAATTTGGAGGGGAGGCCAGACCTGTAAATGTAAACAAAACATATGGACTTTATGCATAAACCGTACGTCAGCGGCATACGCAAGACTAGTAAACCTCAGAACAGCATTCAGGAAGTTCAAATAAGAATAATTAAAAAAAATTATACGCGACTTACGTTAAATCAGTCATTTAATGCGTGATTTCAGGATGGAGCCGGCACTTGGTCAAGGACGAGCTGAAGCTCGATGAGGTTCAAAGGTCAGCAGTCAGACTAGTTCCAGAGAAGAAAAGCTGAAGGAAATGTGACCTCATGATAATGGCGGAGAGGACTAGAAGAGGCATAATTACGACGTGCAAAATTTTAAAAGGATTTGATAAGGTAAACAGTGTTAGTCAGCTTGAAACTAGTGGGCCGGGATGAAAGGGGTACAGGCGGAGGCTGAAGACATGATCCATAGTTAAGATAAGAAGCATTTCTTTAATCGCAGGGAGGCTGGAAATCGGAATAACTTGGATGAGGTAGTGGTGGAGGCAAACTCCAAACAACACAAAGAGCAGACAAAAAGCCCAAGATGCCAGAATCCAGTGATGATGATTAAAGTAGTCTAGGAGGAGGAGCCGAGTACCGACCCTCGCAAACAAAACTCGGTGAGTACAACTCTGCGAGTACACACACGAACACAGATAAGAAATCTATCAATCTGTTTGATGCAAAAATATTTAGAATGGAAGATCAAACCGCATATGGAGCAAGAGAGGATCTGATTGCCTCAATGCAAACAGCAGTGTTGAGAGTATTCTATAAATATTTTATATATCAAAGGTACAAGAGAACTAAAAAAAAGTTTCGCGTTTTCAAATGATTCTAAAAATGTTTTTCTTTCAGAAAATTCCATATTGGCCAAAGGAAGGTAAACAACTCTCGGTGTTCATAAATGGAAGTGTGATGATTAAACACGATATTTAAAAACATATTTATATTAATATTTTAGGAGGAAGTGACTAGCCTTGTGGTCACTGTAGTTCTGCCTAACAGTATCTAATTGCAATATCAGTTTTATTAGAGAATATTATCATCATCATCATCGTCGTCAAGAAGCGCTACATTACAGTAAAAAAATAAAAAGTCGCAGAATTTTTCTTAAAATTCACGAGAAAGAATGTGAAGTGGCTTATAACGAGGTCATCACAGATTTACAGTTATTTTAGACCAAGAAATTATATCTATTATTATATATAATGTAGTGTCGAATAGGTAAAACTGGTTAATTAGCAAGAACTCATTTAAAATTAAGTCCTTTCTAAAATTTTCTCTTATATTTTTTTAGATATATATTTTTTTATGTGTGTTAATGTAAAAATTAATAATTTAGTACCAAAAGGACCTTAGAAAACTTACCTAACCTTATTATAACAAGCACAATTTAATTTAGCTTAATCCAACTTAATATATTTTAAATAAGTTTATAATAATTTAATAATAAAAACAATATTTTTTTTTCGTTAGGTTCAAAATGATTTTTGCGAAATTACTACATACACAAATGTTCGCTTGCCTTATTCGGCAAGAAGAGCGTTGTTATTTAAGCCAAAATCGCAAGTTTTACCTAATCAGCATGGCATTACACACACACACACACACACACACACACACACACACACACACACACACACACACACACACACACACACACACACACAAGCACAAAAAAAAATGGTGGGTCAGAGGGGGACTTGAAGGACCCAGAGATCGGAAGAGAATGGTTCTGGTAGGGAGGAGTGGAAGGGAGAGCATTGCAAAAGGATGAAACAAGAGTAGGAGAGAAATCTAGGAGAGCTTCCTACAAAAATGGAGACAGAGATTTCTGTGAAATTGGAAAAGAGGTTGGAGGAGGAGAAGAAGAATTGGGAGTCACAAGTCGAAACTGTAGTAGCCAGGATCAGGGTAATAGAAGATGAGGTAAACAGGCTGAAGCGAGTTACAGGGGTAATGACCAGAGAAGACAGCATATGAAGCTGGAAGGCTAAGGCCATATCAGCCTACCAAGCAGGGCCAAGGCGTGAAGGGGGAGAGGAGCTGGGTGCAGGTGGAGAGGGGGATAGCTCAAATGCAGTGGCACGAACATGCCACCAAGAGCTACAGTAAAAAACAAGGGAGAAAATGGCCATGTACAGACAGGAGCCAGAGTCACAGAGGGAAAGGCAATGGGAGGAGAAGGCAAAGCCAGTGTTTATTCATGGGCTTCAGGAGAGCAAGGGAAGGACACACATTGAAAGACAGCAGGCAGAAAGAAAGGAGATTGAGAACATCACAGAAATAGGTGAAGAGGACATGTCTGAGATTGTAAATTTTCAGAGAATAAGGGGGTATTTGAAGGGGAGAAAACGACCGATCAAGCTGATCTTCAGGACAGAAACAGTGTGGAACAGGATCCTCCAAGAGAAACCACGGTTGAAGGACTCAGCAGAATACAAGAGGGTGTTCCTAGACCGAGGCAGAACACAAACAGAACGACAGCAGCTGAGGGAGAGGACACAAAAGCGAAAGAAGATAGGAAGAGAGACAAGGAGAAAATCAGCAGAGGACAACCAGAGCAGGACAGAGCAACAAGAGCAAGCACACACAGAACCATCCCCAGAACCCCACAACCAATCACGCTATCCCAACACAAACCACAATCCACATCCACAGCTCCTACCCAACACTCAGCTATAGAATCCCAGAGTACACTGACAGGTCCCCCACCCTCATAGACCCCCCAAAACAGTGTTGGAGAGGAAACTGAAGGTATGGTACACTAACGCTAATGGAATAACAAATAAGTGGGAGGAGTGGCATGAAAGAGTCAAAGAGGCATCACCGGACATCATAGCTCTCACAGAAACCAACCTCACAGGTATGATAACAGATACCATCTTTCCAACGGGATATTAGATCCTGAGGAAAGATAGAGGGAACAGAGGGGTTGAAGGAGTGGCACTGCTGGTCAAAAACCGATGGGATTTTGATGAGCTGGAGGAGACAGAGGAGAAGGGATTACATAGTAGGAATGCTTCAGTCTGGAAGTCCCAAGGTGGTAATTGCAGTGATGTATAACCCACCATAGAACAGCAGGAGGCCAAGGCAAGAGTAAGAGAGCGATGGTCGACACACTGGCTGAAGTGGCCAGAAGGGCTCATGCAAGCAGGGCAAAGCTACTTATCATGGGTGACTTCAACCACAAGGAAATCGATTGGGAGAACCTGGAGCCACATGGGGACCAAAAAAAGTGTAGGGCTAAGATGATGGAGGTGGTAATGGGAAACTTCATGTACCAACATATAAGGGACACTACCAGAGAGAGAGGAGAGGATGAACCAGCAAGACCGGACCTAGTATTCGCCTTGAGTAGTGCAGATATTGAGGACACCACATATGAAAGACCCCTTGGGGCCAGCGATCATTTGGTTTTAAGATTCGAATACACAGTAGAGTAACAAGTGGAGGGGGAAGCAGGAAGAGCTGGACGAATGAAGCCAAACTACAAGAAAGGGGCCTATGCAGGAATGAAGAACTTCCTGAACAGGGTTCAGTGGGACAGAGAACTGGCAGGGAAGTCAGTAAACGAGATGGAATATGTGACAACAATATGCAAGGAAGCTATGGAGAGGTTTGTACCCAAGGGTAACAGGAATAATGAAAAAGCCAGGATGAGCCCGTGGTTCACCCAAAGGTGCTGGGAATGGAGGAAGTATAGAGGGCAAAGGACCAAGGAGAATAAGAAGAGAAGTCGTAGAGCCAGAAATGAATATGCACAGGTAAGAAGGGAGGCCCAACGACAATATGAAAATGACAGCAGCAAAAGCCAAATCTGACCCAAAGCTGGTAATCAGCCGGTGACCAGGTAATCAGGCTAAGGAAGGAGGAGATCACATGAAACGACCACAAAGTATGTGAGGAACTCAACATGAGATTCGAACAAGTGTTCACAGAGGAGACAGAAGGGACTCCAGAAAGTCGGAGAGGAGGGAGGGGGGGGGGTACATCACCAAGTGCTGGACACAATACATACAACCGAGGAAGAAGTGAAGAGGCTGTTGAGCGAGCTAGATACCTCAAAGGCGATGGGGCCGGATATCTCTCCATGGGTCCTGAGAGAGGGAGCAGAGGCGCTATGTGAACCCCTAACAACAATATCCAACACATCTATCGAAACAGCAAATGTAGTCCCAATTTAAAAAAAATAAGAGACAGACATGAAGCACTAAACTATAGATCAGTGTCACTGACATGTAAAGTATGCAAAGTCATGGAGAAGATTATCAGGAGAAGAGTGGTGGAACACCTACAAAGGAATGAGCTTAACAGCCATCACGGTTTTAGGGACGGGAAATCCCGTGTCACAAACCTACTGAAGTTCTATGACAGGGTGAAAGCAGTAAGACAAGAGAGAGAAGGGTGGGTAGATTGCATTTTCTAGGACTGTAAGAAGGCGTTTGACACAGTTCCACACAAGAGATTAGTGCAAAAACTGGAGGGACAGGCAGGTATAACAGGGAAGACACTGCAATAGATTAGGGAATACCTGTCAGGAAGACAGCAGCGAGTCATGGTACGTGGCGAGGTGTCAGAGTGGGCGCCTGTGACTAGTGGGGTTCCACAGGGGTTAGTCCTAGGACCGGTGCTGTTTCTGCTATTTGTGAACGACGTGACGGAAGGAATAGGCTCCGAAATGTCCCTGTTTACAGATATGAAGCTGATGAGTAGAATTCAATCGGACGGGGACCAGGCAGAACTACAAAAGGGATCTGGACAGGCTGCAGGCCTGGCCCAGAACTTGGCTCCTGGAGTTCAACCCCACCAAGTGCAAAGTCATGAAGATTGAGGAAGGGCGAAGAAGACTGCAGACGGAGTACAGTGTCGGGGGCCAGAGACTACAAACCTCACTCAAGGAAAAAGATCTTGGGGTGAGTATAACACCAGGCACATCTCCTGAGGCGCATATCAACCAATTAACTGCTGCAGCATACAGGCGCCTAGCAACAATAAGAACAGCATTCCGCCATCTTAATAAGGAATCGTTCAGGACCCTGCACACTGTGTACGTTAGGCCCATATTGGAGTATGCGGCACCAGTTTGGAACCCACACCTAGCCAAGCACATAAAGAAACTAGAGAAGGTGCAGAGGTTTGCAACAAGACTAGTCCCGGAGCTAAGGGGTATGTCCTACGAGGAGAGGTTAAGGGACAGTGACCTAACGACACTGGACGACAGGGGAGATAGGGGGACATGATTACGACATATAAAATACTGAGAGGAATTGACAAGGTGAACAGAGACAATGTTCCAGAGATGGGACACAGCAACAAGGGGACACAGTTGGAAGTTGAAGAGACAGATGAATCACAGGGATGTTAGGAAGTATTTCTTCAGTCACAGAGTAGTCAGGAAGTGGAATAGTTTGGGAAGCGATGTAGTGGAGGCAGAATCTATTCATAGCTTTAAGCAGAGGTATGATAAAGCTCATGGTGCAGGGAGAGTGACTCAGTAGCGGCCAGTGAAGAGGGGAGCCAGGAGCTATGACTAGACCCCTGCAACCACAAATAGGTGAGTACACACACACAAACACGCGCGCGCGCGCGCATATCAGTGACTGGGAAGTTTCTTGGAAAAAGAAGTCTTATAGGGAAGATGAAATCCTGGCACTACTGCTTGAAACATCATTTATACATTCTCTAGTTACAACACAGACTCAAACAATTAACAAGTTTATTAACTACGTTAGTAAGTCGAGAAATCTACACCTACACAGCCTGAACTCGGGAAAGTTTCATCCACTTCATAAAAGATTCATAGCATTCAGCAGAGGCACACACCAGTTATTTAATAGAAAATAATAATAAGCCATTTCGAAATTAAAAAAGTGGCAAAACAGGACCTACAAGTTTTACTTTGAATATCAACCTTTTTCTAGGTCGGATACACCGGTGTCGGAAGGCTGAAGCCAATCAGGAGAGGCTCTAAAGTTACCCAATGGAAACCAAAAATTGGGAATGGTGTACATAAAATTGACCAGTGCGCCTGCACATGCCAATTGTTCCATGAACTTTTACCTATAGTTCACCTGAGCTGAAAATTTGACGCCGACTGGATAAAGCGTTTTGAAGTTGTATTCGAAGGTCCTGTAGGAACTTAGTGAATGACAAGAATATTGAGCCTAACAATACACCGGTGTTGACACAAAATCGTAGCATAATATAGTATTTAAGGGTTTACTAAACTCGTAAAATGTAGAAAAACGTCATAATAACACAAGTTTTCAATGTCTGTTTTCTCAGTTATATTTTATTTAAAAAAATCTGCAATTGTATGAGAATGACCGGTTCATTTTGTTCGTTAACGTCCGGCCTGATATAATATCTTTAATAAAATTGGCACATTTGATCCTACATTGCTCAAACTCAGTACAAAGATATTTGCCATTATGATAAACCTGACTTAGAGTTAGAAGCTCTTCAAAGGTATTCTCTAGTTATGACATCTGAAACATTTTAATAAAATTGGCAAGTTAAAAGTTACACAGCAGAAAGTGAATATCAAACTTTCTTTTAATAAAACCCACCAACACAAAGATTGAAGTCTAGCAGAAAACAGTCTGCAGCAATTGCTTTGAATCCAACGATTCTTATTTTTATAACAATGTTAATACAATTTAAAATTCGGACCTACGCAGACTAAACAGTGGTTTCCTCTCTGTAAATTTCACCAGCCAGTGAAAACTGAAGCAGTTCAAAAGAGGTATATGCAATTATATTTAAACTGATATAACGAGAAAAATCTCATTATTTTACACAAACTTGGCAAATGTACAACTACACACCTCAGCTTCGCTCTTTGCCCTCACTGAGTGAGGATACTCCTTTTCTTGAATGTTCGAAGCCAAACACAAGAAGCTTTTAAAAGTTATCTGATCCATTCCAGGAAACAGTGATCACAGAGCACCAACACAACAGTAACTAAATGATCCTTTGCCTCTCGGAACAGTGAACTAGCTTTAAAAAGTTGAAGCCAATTGGATAAGCCGTTCTGAAGTTATAAACGAAAGTTTGGAGGGGAAAAAATAAAAAGGAAATATAGTCAGAAAACCAAAGTTACCCTTTCTGAGACAATAATCTGCCTTCAGTTTTTAATTATAATCATCCCTACTTGATTTATGTAACTTACATCAAACCTCGAATATAACTTACTACATAATCTTTAAATAATAGCTTTAGTATATGCAAATTTGAAACCATCTGAATGTGAAAAAAAAACATTAAAAAAAATTAAAATATGATTTTTGAATTTTCAGAATGGCTTGATGGGAAAAAAATACTCTCTGGCCCGCGCGGGATTATCAGATGGATTTATTTCACTAAATTTCCTCATAAAAATCAGGGTAAAAATGCTTAATGGGAAAGATGCAGGAAAACCAGTGTAATGTGAATTACATTTCCTAATGCGAATTGCACTTCCTAATGTGAACTGCATTTCCTAATGTGAACTACATTTCCAAATGTGAATTACATTTCTTAATATGAATTACATTTCCAAGTACGTCTCATCCAACAAGTTTAGGGGAGTCGCAAAATGTAGTGGTGTATGTCAAGTGAATCTGATTTAGAGAAAGTAATATATGTTCTAAACACTCTCTCCCCCCCCCCAGCCCCGCTATGAGTATGTACCTGTGTGTTATTGTTTTTGTCCATTTTCCTTTTTCTTGACTTTTATTTGTTTTGTTGTTAGTGTGTGTGTGTTGTTAATGTGTGTGTGTGTGTGTGTGTGTGTGTGTTGTTAGTGTGCGAGTGTGTTGTTAGTGTGCGTGTTGTGAGCGTGCGAGTGTGTGTTGCGAGTGTGTGTGTTGCGAGTGTGTGTGTTGTTAGTGTGTGTGTTGTTAGTGTGTGAGTGTTGTTAGTGTTCGGGTTTTGTTGTTGCTATATTGGTGGGGTGTGCGAGGGTGAGGGTGAGGGTGTGTGTGTGTGTGTGTGTGTGTGTGTGTGTGTGTGTGTGTATACATATATATATATATATATATATATATATATATATATATATATATATATATATATATATATATATATATATATATATATATATATATATATACACGTGTGTGTGTGTGTGTGTGTATACATATATATATACGTGTGTGTGTGTGTATGTGTACTCACCTAGTTGAGGTTGCGGGGGTCGAGTCCGAGCTCCTGGCCCCGCATCTTCACTGATCGCTACTAGGTCACTCTCCCTGAACCATGAGCTTTATCATACCTCTGCTTAAAGCTATGTATGGATCCTGCCTCCACTACATCGCTTCCCAAACTATTCCACTTACTGACTACTCTGTGGCTGAAGAAATACTTCCTAACATCCCTGTGATTCATCTGTGTCTTCAACTTCCAACTGTGTCCCCTTGTTACTGTGTCCAATCTCTGGAACATCCTGTCTTTGTCCACCTTATCAATTCCTCTCAGTATTTTGTATGTCGTTATGATGTCCCAACTATCTCTCCTGTCCTCCAGTGTCGTCAGGTTGATTTCCCTTAACCTCTCCTCGTAGGACATACCTCTTAGCTCTGGGACTAGTCTTGTTGCAAACCTTTGCACTTTCTCTAGTTTCTTCACGTGCTTGGCTAGGTGTGGGTTCCAAACTGGTGCCGCATACTCCAATATGGGCCTAACGTACACGGTGTACAGGGTCCTGAACGATTCCTTATTAAGATGTCGGAATGCTGTTCTGAGGTTTGCTAGGCGCCCATATGCTGCAGCAGCTATTTGGTTGATGTGCGCTTCAGGAGATGTGCCTGGTGTTATACTCACCCCAAGATCTTTTTCCTTGAGTGAGGTTTGTAGTCTCTGGCCCCCTAGACTGTACTCCGTCTGCGGTCTTCTTTGCCATTCCCCAATCTTCATGACTTTGCACTTGGTGGGATTGAACTCCAGGAGCCAATTGCTGGACCAGGTCTGCAGCCTGTCCAGATCCCTTTGTAGTTCTGCCTGGTCTTCGATCGAGTGAATTCTTCTCATCAACTTCACGTCATTTGCAAACAGGGACACCTCGGAGTCTATTCCTTCCGTCATGTCGTTCACAAATACCAGAAACAGCACTGGTCCTAGGACTGACCCCTGCGGGACCCCGCTGGACACAGGTGCCCACTCTGACACCTCGCCACGTACCATGACTCGCTGCTGTCTTCCTGACAAGTATTCCCTGATCCATTGTAGTGTGTGTATGTGTGTGTGTGTGTGTGTGTGTGTGTGTGTGTGTGTGTGTGTGTGTGTGTGTGTGTGTGTGTGTGTGTGTGTGTATGTGTGTGTGTTTGTTTGAGTGGTATAATGGTGTTCACTAAGGCTTCACCACTACCACCACTGTTGCTTGGCCTCTGCACTCAGGTAACAATACATACATTTGGTTGTCTTTGAAAGGCTTTCCAAGGGACGCTAAGTTACCACGAACTTTTTAGTCGTTTCTCCCCCAGTAACGAATATTTTCATCGTTTCTCCCCAGTACTCTGTAGTATTTTCTGGGGAGATGCATGTTGTGCCGAATAGGTAAACCTTACGATTTTGGCTTAAATAGCAACGCTTTTCTTGCCGAATAAGGCAAGCGAAACTTTGTGTATGCAATAATTTTGCAAAAATCATTCCGAACCTAACGAAAAATATATATTGCATTGTGTTTGTTTATTAAATTATTGTAAACCTATCTAAAATATATTTAGTTGGATTAGACTAAACTAAATTGGGCTTGTTATAATAAGGTTAGGTAAGTTTTCTAAGGTTCTTTTTGGTACAAAGTTATTAATGTTTACATTAACATAAATTAAAAAATATATCTTTACACATATAAGAGAAAATTTTAGAAAGGATTCAATTTTAAATGAGCTCTTACTAACTGACCAGTTTTCCCTATTCGCACGACATATA
The DNA here is from genome assembly GCF_038502225.1 of Cherax quadricarinatus. NCBI lineage: Eukaryota > Metazoa > Arthropoda > Malacostraca > Decapoda > Parastacidae > Cherax > Cherax quadricarinatus. Next base: position 14,940,930 of record NC_091319.1, on the reverse strand, counting down.
TATATATATATATATATATATATATATATATATATATATATATATATATATATATATATATATATATATAAACTTCATTAGAAACTTGTGAACTTTCAACCTCCCTGTTGACAGGCTTTCATTGAGGTGCTCAGCACGCTGAATCTTCCTATGTCTACCTCCCCTCCCCCCAAGACTCATTTTGACGTTTTTTTTTTTTACCTTACTTGTCAACCTTGTCAACTCATTATTAAAGCAGCGGCGTCTCGGTGAGCTGAGTCCGAATTAATGAGCGAGGATTTTTTCTCCGACGGTTTTTGTGACTACTGAATGTTCAGCTTCGACAAGTTGCACCAGAGTATTTTGTTCGATATTGTAGAAGAATCAGTTAACTTGGTTATTGGTGCTGCAGCCTTGACTGACACGGTTGATGAGTGACCTGTGGATAATGGGTGACCTGAGGATGACGGATGAAGTGACACCCACGTCTACACCTACACTGATGAGTGTATCAGCCTAACCCCACACGTCAGACTCACCCCCACACGTCAGACTCACCCCCCACAGGTCAGACTCACCCCACACAGGTCAGACTCACCCCCACAGGTCAGACTCACCCCCCACAGGTCAGACTCACCCCATACGTCAGACTCACTGTTGCAACCCCTGAATGGGTTACAATGTATATGATGTATATATATATATAATGTACATTACCTTTTCATATAATTTTATATTGCTTATATTTGCGATATTAGCTAAATCGTAAATATATTGCTTTATATTATTTGACTTAGTTATGTTGTTAGGTAGGATATAACATTATGTGCTCATAGTTCGTCTTGATTGTCTAACTACTGTAATTATCGCTCGTGGCTCGTTACTCTGCCGGCTTCTCGTTGTTGCTGGGCAGCAACTGTCCACGGAGCTATCACGTGATAGAGGGGGGGGGGGTTGATCACACCTCACCTGAAGTATTCAGTCTGGTCTAGACTCTCTTGGTGGTTGGACGTATTCCTGACAAGTGCTTAACTCTTCCTTATTGGCCCTTGTTGGAAGATGGTCTCTGTCTTATTATTGTTGTTAGTTCTGGAGACTCTGTTCACAGAACATTGTATAGACTTAGTGATTTTCGACGTTGTACTGAGGTTGTGTCGTATAGACACTCTGAGTAACTCAGGTCCTGAGCTGTAGCTTCTGACCTAACTTGTACTGGTATCTGTGTATTGTCACAGTCGGGGATTTTCTTATGCTGAACTTACATTCAGTGGTATGGGAGTTGTGTGACTTGTGGAGTATCTGCTGATGGTCCCTACTTAGTGTCGTTATATTATCTCCTTGTTCCTGATTGTGTGTCGCAGCTGCATGTTATATTGCTATTGGGCTTAGCATTCGTTTATTGTTCAAGCAGAGTGTTCTGATTGCCAGTTGGTCGAGAAGTTAGTTTATGTGAGGACTTTGTCAGTCACTTGTTTAAGTCTAGTCAAGTCGTGAGACAGAGCACTTACACACATACACATACTTATTTGTATATTGTATTATTAAATATTTATGTACCATACGGTACTTAAGAGATAAAAATGTGTTATGTGCTTTCAGCACAATAATACTGTACACGAGAGAAGTGATTAATATTATTTTGATTACTGTGATTAATTTAATTTAATTTAATGATATACGCCTAGACAACTTAATAAATTTATTAAATTTTAATTTCTCTAGTTAGTAGCCTACCAGTTGTAATCCTGAAGCACTAATAATTCTTATTGAATTCTAATGGATAATTGGACGAGGATACTGACTACTTGTTATGAAAACCCAGTAACAGGCTGGATGCTAGAAGGGCAGTCCTTTCTAGTATTCACTGGAGATCTCTAAGCTTATTAGAATCGCGTTTTTTGTAACACTCACCCCCACAGGTCAGACTCACCCCCACACGTCAGACTCACCCCCACACGTCAGACTCACCCCCACACGTCAGACTCACCCCCACACGTCAGACTCACCCCCACAGGTCAGACTCACCCCCACAGGTCAGACTCACCCCCACAGGTCAGACTCATCCCCACACGTCAGACTCATCCCCACACGTCAGACTCATCCCCACACGTCAGACTCATCCCCACACGTCAGACTCATCCCCACACGTCAGACTCAGCCCCACAGGTCAAACTCACCTCCACACGTCAGACTCACCCCCACACGTCAGACTCAGCCCCACACGTCAGATTCACCTCCACACGTCAGACTCACCCCCACACGTCAGACTCACCCCCACACGTCAGACTCACCCCCACACGTCAGACTCACCCCCACACGTCAGACTCAGCCCCACACGTCAGACTCAGCCCCACACGTCAGACTCAGCCCCACACGTCAGACTCAGCCCCACACATCAGACTCAGCCCCACACGTCAGACTCAGCCCCACACGTCAGACTCATCCCCACACGTCAGACTCAGCCCCACACGTCAGACTCAGCCCCACAGGTCAGACTCACCCCCACACATCCGCCTTCTAACTTAAGTAACATTTTTCTATTAAACCAACACCTGATTTTTTTTACTCATACACTCTTACATCTCATGCTTACACCTCTACCCCCCCACGCCCACACCTCCCCACCGCTCCCAATGCCCACACTTCTCCCCACCCCATACTCCTCCCCGCGCCCACAAATAAGCTTTGTACCACTCTAGTCCCGTCGAAATTATGATATTCCTTCCATGAGAAATTATTTACCGTCATTCCTGAAGATAAAGTATAATGTACTGCCACGCAGAAAAGCAAGTGACATCAGTGGTAATTGTTGCAACTGATGTCAGTGTCGAGTGACATCAGTGGCAACTGTTGCAACAATGATGACGTCTGTGCAACTGTTGCCATAACAGTGACGACTGTGGCAACTGTTGCAACAACAGTGAAGACTGTAGCAACTGTTGCCACAACAGGGACGACTGGCAACTGTTGCCACAACAGTTACATCTGTGGCAACTGTTGCCACTTTCTTGACTCTTGGCCTCAAACATGATGAAATATGACATTAATGACTATATTGTATGTATTATATTACGTGTGTATGACCCATTCAGTCAGCGTATAGTTCAATTTAAAGAAAATTTATACAGTCATGTTTGGTAACTCGGAGACTGAGGTCTTAACAGGAGAGTTAACAGGAGTTAACAGGAGAGTGTTATATACTCGACTGTATCACTACTTTTTTACACTCTCTTATAAGATAGAAATGCCTGAAATTCATCCCTTGTTTCTCCCCTCCCTCATTCTTTACTTCCTCCCTCTCTTCACAATCCTTTACTCCCTCCCTAACTCCTCTCTTCCCTTTTTTGTCAGTCTCCTCCCCTCCCTCCCTCCCGCCTTGCTTCCCTACCTTTGTTTCTCTCACTCCCTACCTCTCTCCTTTCTACTTCACTCCCTTCCTCCTCCTGTCTCTCTCTTTCACTCCCTTACTGCCTCTGTTTTTTCTACTTCCCTCCCTTCCTGGATCTACCCTCCCTCTCCCTACCTTCCTCCTCTCTGCTTTCATCCTTTGCTGTCTGTTTCTTCCCTTCACTCCCTGAATCCGTCCTTTCTGCTTCCCTCCCTTTCATCCTCCCTGAGTTCCTGCCTCTCCTTCCCTCCTATCCTCCCACATTTACAGTAGTGTGCATATTAATTGGGCCAGTGAGGAAATAAGACATCGGAAAATTAGTGTTTATTTAAAAAATACAGGGCAATGATAATTTACTGGTCAACAAGCAAAATGTTTCCGAGACCAGAGTAGGAATTTCCAACTAATTTTAGGTCACTGATAATGAATATCATGGTTAAAATTGTTTGTTAGCTCTACTTTTCAATATATACCTACGTGTCACAACAGGTTCCAACAGGCTTGTGGCAGTGTGTTTCTTACCACACTCACAGTCTGACTGACCTTTATTATTGTTCCAGCAGTCATAGAAGGTGGTTGTGATGTGCAAGTTTATATTTTGAGGTGAAAGGCAGGTGATTTTCTTGGTCAAACACTTTTTAAACTTATAATAAATATTCACTGAGCAAACTATTGATATGCAAGTGAGGCATATTATATTCATTTTATTTTCCTACGACGCTAAGATAAGAGAGGGAGTCTTCAATGATCCTCAGATTAGAGAGCTTCTTAAAGATGGTGATTTTGAATCAGACCTTCACGGGGAGGAGAAAGCTGCATGGGAAACATTCAGGTTAGAGGCGAAGAGATTTATCGGAAACGGAAGGGAAGGTAATTATGAAGAATTGGTGGCAAACCTCATCAAGGCTTACAAGAACATGTGATGTAACATGCCACTTAAAATCCACTTTTTGGACTCACATTTAGACTTTCTTCCAGCGAACTGTGGGGGAGTTAGTGACGAACATAGTGAAAGGTTTCACCAAGATATTTCAACCATGGAAAAATGGTACCAGGACAAATGGGGCACAAGAATGCTTGCAGACTATTGCTGGACACTAACAAGAGAAGATTCTTCAGCCCACTACAAGCGTCAGGCAAAAAGGCAGAGAGTAGGTACGGATTAGAGTTTAAAACATACTGACACATATTGTACGTTATAAAATAAGTCAAATATTACATGTATTGTATCTTTAAACCTATAGCCAATAATCATTTTTCAATGTGATATTTGGATTCAGGATATGAAAATACATAATTAACTAATCTCATTAAGAAGCATACAACTTTTCAAAAACTGTTGACCAGTGATATGATTGATTTAAAGAGAGATATGACTACCCTTTGCTTTTATGAGCATTGTTACATGCTTGGGCATAGAAACAACCAATGATGAACACATTTTGGCACATTCTTCGTCGTGGCACCAGGTCCTAATAACAACAGCAATTAGCTTCTCCACAGTTGAATGGTCCTGTTCGCGATCCTCCGTTTGGTTATTACTCATAGATTCTCAATCGGGTTGAGGTCAGGAGAGTTTCCAGGCCAATTTAGAACGCTTAGTAGCCCACTCTCTTCGAAGACTGTCAGCTTTTTTTTTTTCTGAAAGTGTGACATGGAGCAAGATTCTGCTGGAAAATGCCTTCTCCATCAGGAAAGTCTCTATCCACAATAGGAAGCAAATGAGTTACCAGATAGCCTAGTATTGGTCACTGTTTATCGTTCCCTGAACAAAAACAAGCCGTCCAAGGCCTTTAGCAGTAAAATTACCCCAAAATGAGTTCATTCCGAAGAGGTTCGCCTGTACTCCGTCTCACTACCACTGATCTGTACCCATGTACTTTAAAATGGTCCTCATCTGAAAATATAACTTGTCTCCATCTGTCGTCCATCCCTTATGACCGAGTGCCCACCGTAGCCGTTTTTTCTTCATAGCAGCAGCCAATAATTGTGTTTTTTACTGGCTTCCTGGCAGTTCTGCCGACCTCATGGAGCATTCGTCGAACAATTGAAGAATCAACATTTACACCAGCTGAAGCCAAATCTATCCGTAGATATTTGGTGGTTTTCTTGGGATCATTCACACTGTTTCTTATAACCTTGCGTTTTCTTCCACGCGCTCCACAATCACCAGTGTCGTCAGCTCTCTTCAGAATCCGAACACCAGTTGACTTTACTAGGCTTAAATTTTCGGCGACCTGGCTGATATTCAAATCATGTTTTCTAAGAGCTACAATACTTGCACACTTCTTAGGTGTAACATCTATTACGAATTTCAGCAGTAATCATGAACTGAAGGGGTGAATTTTGCGAAACCATTCACTCACGGAGCATGTTTGCAGGAATAGCCTTACAGAACAACAGTTATTGTAGCACTGACGTGAGTCGCAGGGTAACACCACAGCTGGATGGTTGCCAGAAGTCGGTAGCAAATTCTTATGAAAAGAACCGAGACTACATTAAGCAGGAGACTTAAGATATATTATAAAAATCACAAAATTTACTCATATCCCAATTAATTTGCACACTATTGTACTCCCTCCATCTCTAAAGTGAGGCCAGGCAGAACTCCCACGCATCAGTACCCTCCAACCCCCCGACTCGTCCAGCCACCCTCAAATTAAATACCTATAAATTCATTGGGAGAAAAATTTACCGGTATACGAAAATATATTCACAAGCGATTATATAATTACTGAATCGGCTAACACTAAACGCGGATAATAACATATTTGATGTTCAGCTGGCATGTAACTAGTAGCCGTGTTGCCCTGGCTTTGATGTGTATCTAATGTTTAAGAAAAATACTCTTACCAGTCTCTGGTCACCACTGTATGTGTGTGTGTGTGTGTGTGTGTGTGTGTGTGTGTGTGTGTGTGTGTGTACTCACCTATCTGTCGTTCCAGGGGGGGTCGAGTGTATGTGTGTGTGGGGGATGGTTAGTAGTAACTAGTTGTCAAAGGCACTTGTCTATATATATCTGGCGTGTGGGTGGTGTGTTATTGTGTATGTGAAGAAGTGTGTGTGTCCGTGTCTGTCTGTACGTGTGTGTGTGTGTGTCTATGTCTCTGTCTGTCTGTGTGTGTCTGTGTTTCTCTCCTACAATTACACTTGGCCTCAGCGCGCTTTGTTTTTGTTTTTCTGCACCAATCTTTTTTTTTTTTTTTGTTTTGCCAACATTTTTTCTTCCTTACAAAACCCAGCAACTCTCCGCACTGCGTTGTTCATGGTGCATACACACTTGCTCAGCAGGTATGTACGCTTGTTCAAGGTATATACATAGTTGTTCAGGGTGTATACAAACTTGGTCAGGCTTTGTACACAATTGTCCCAACCCTTCTAAATCAGAGTGACACATCGAGTATCCCAAACCCACCAGTCATGGTGACACACGTATCCGAACCCACCAGAGTGACACATCGAGTATCCCAAACCCACCAGTCATGGTGACACACGTATCCGAACCCACCAGAGTGACACATCGAGTATCCCAAACCCACCAATCATGGTGACACATGTATGCCGACCCACCAGAGTGACACTACATAGATTTCCACTCCTCCCCTTCAGTCACAGTGTTAAACACACGAGCCACATCAATCATGTGGAAATCCAGACTGACTTCACAAAGTGTGTTTTGTACAGTAGTGTTGTTATGTAGTTTTTATTGTGTTATGAGATTTTCCAGAACACAAATCAATCCACAATGTGCCTGTACTTCAAAAAGAAATCCAAGTACAATATGAACGAAGGAGTGCAAGTACAATATGAACGAGGAAGTGCGTGTACAATATGAAAAAAGGAATGCATGTACAATATGAACGAGGGAATGCATGTATAATATGAACGAGGGAATGCATGTACAATATGAATGGAGTGCGTGTACTTTATGAACGTAGCAGTACATGTGCAATACGAACGAAAGACATAAACTGCACCAGAAACGATGTATTTTTTTCAGCGAAAGGCTGCTGCTGCTCTTGATCTTTCAGAGGCGAAGTTACTCACAATAATAAACTCGTAAAGGCCATTCAGCTTAATGAGATGTTAATTAAGGCTTGATACTCAGACGCCCAAGTTCTACACTACCTAATTATACTCGTTCTTTATTCTAGGCAATTGCGAATACGTTCAATAACCAATGTAGTTTAAAATTATGAAGATTTACCATCATAACTTTCTTGATATCAGGAATCGTAAATTTTCAGAGGAAGGGGAAAAAATATTTGCAAGCGGAAAATTTTGAACTTCACGACCTCGTTTAAGAAGCCCTCGAAAAATATTGCGGCGGGGAGAAAATGGCTAAGCCGGGGAAATTACCAGAAGAGGCGACTCCTAGGGGAAAACTTCCTCGTAACCTTCGTGGGGAAGAATGTTAGGGAAAACAGTATGAATAATAGTGTTGGTGGTCAGTACCAAGCATAATAATATTATTGGTGGTAAGTAACAAGTGTAACATTATTGGTAGTCAGTAACAAGTGTAATATTACTGGTGGTCAGTAACAAGTGTAATATTACTGGTGGTCAGTAACAAGTGTAATATTACTGGTGGTCAGTAACAAGTGTAATATTACTGGTGGTCAGTAACAAGTGTAATATTACTGGTGGTCAGTAACAAGTGTAATATTACTGGTGGTCAGTAACAAGTGTAATATTACTGGTGGTCAGTAACAAGTGTAATATTACTGGTGGTCAGTAACAAGTGTAATAGTACTGGTGGTCAGTAACAAGTGTAATATTACTGGTGGTCAGTAACAAGTGTAATATTACTGGTGGTCAGTAACAAGTGTAATATTACTGGTGGTCAGTAACAAGTATAATACTAATGGTGGTCAGCAACAAGTATAATATTACTGGTGGTCAGCAACAAGTATAATATTACTGGCGGTCAGTAACAAGTATATTACTTATAATCAGTAACAAGTATAATATTACTGGTGGTCAGCAACAAGTATAATATTACTGGTGGTCAGTAAAAGTGTAATATTACTGGTGGTCAGTAAAAGTGTAATATTACTGGTGGTCAGTAACAATTATTATATTACTGGTGGTCACTACCAAGTATAATATTACTGGTGGTCACTACCAAGTATAATATTACTGGTGGTCACTACCAAGTATGATATTACTGGTGGTCAGTAACAAGTATTATATTACTGGTGATCACTACCAAGTATAATATTACTGGTGGTCAGTAACAAATGCAATATTACTGGTGGTCAGTAACAAATGCAATATTACTGGTGGTCAGTAACAAGTATTATATTACTGGTGGTCACTACCAAGTATAATAATATTACTGGTGGTCAGTAACAAGTTTTTCTATGCTTGACTCTCATACCTACATTATACTCGATAGTCCTTAATTTAGGTAGTAGATACTTTTTCAGTGTAGACTTCCAAGATCTCTATCTATCTTAGAGACTTCACTGCATGCTTAATCGTTCTCTCTCTCTCTCTTCCTTGGCCTCACTCAGTTTGATGGATTAGTATGGTCTAGACTCTAGTCTATGGCATCACGTCAAGACCTTCAGTCAGCAAGTCTAGGACGAGATCCTACATCCAGCCTTCGCTGCCCTGCATGACTTGACATCAACCTCTCATACAATTAGGCTTATAATTTAGAACTTTTCTTCTGACTTGCATCGTTGGAGTTCCTTCGGAAAGAAACTTGTCTTAAAAACCTTCTCATTTTTCTTATTTCGTGCCCACAGTATCTGCTGGTGGATGAGGGGGGGGGGGTAAGTGGAAGGTGCAACTGTTCCGGCAAAGTGGATGAATATCATAAATGGTGATGAATACTCCTCCTCTCCTCACGCCTTCCTCTTTGTATTGGACTGATGAAGCCACTGTGTGGCGAAACGTTTCCTGAATAAAGATTCCTATATGCTGCATAAGTGTCTCAATCTTCATCATAAATGGTAAACAATACCGACAAGTTGATAAGACATGTGCAACACTGGATGTTCTTTATTGACAACGCTATGCCTGCGCTGCAGGCTTTTTTAGTAGATAAATTACACACAGGTGCAACACTTGGGTGTCTTTATTAAGGAAACGTTTCGCCACGTAGTGGCTTCATCAGTCCAATACAAAGAAGAACGGTGAAGATCAAAATGAGTCTGAGGTAATCTGTCCCTCAGCCTGGAGTCTATGTAATCAGTCCATCAATCTTGAAAAGAATACAGCATATGTATGAAAATAGAGAAATGAATCACACTTCTGGAGACACGAGCAAAACAGACGAATTGGAGACGTTAGTCTGATGTAATCACTCCATCACCCTAGGAGCAAGATGATCACTCCATCACCCTAGGTGCATGATCACTCCATCACCCTAGGTGCATGATGATCACTCCATCACCCTAGGTGCAAGATGATCGCTCCATCACTCTAGGTGCAAGATGATCGCTCCATCACCCTAGGTGTATGATCACTCCATCACCCTAGGTGCATGATGATCAGTTTCTTGGCCAATAAGGCTGAAAGGATACATGTGCCAACACTTAAGACATCTTAGATGAATTAGACACAAATGCAGTACAATGCGATCCTTTATTGACAACATTTCGCCCATACGGTGGGCTTTATCAAGTCACAAACATATCTACCTGGGTAAAGAGTAGAGAGTATATATAGTGTGGAGAGTCAGGTGGAGAATGCTAGGTAGGTTGGACTTGAGGTGGACCTACACGGGACGGGTAGGTCTGTTATTTAGAATAACGATGAAAAATTTTCTTGGCAAAAGGGTTCAGCTATGTTGTAAAAGCCGTTGTTCTGGTTGAAGTCGTTAGATATACAGATAAGTGATGATTCCCGAATTCTGCGGTGCTGTCTTCCTCCGTGGCGATGAGTCTTGTGTCTCTGTACTTTATTAAATGGTTGTCGGTATTTTATACCTTTTATTTCCACTTATGACATCTTCACTAGACACGTTTCGGTCCTGGCAGCTTGGTATCTGCAAGGTCCCAGGGGCGAAACGTGTCCAGCAGGGATGTTTTTGAGTGTATGTCCTCGTGTTCTTTCAGATCGGTGTTTATCCTCATGATATATACCAAACGAATAATTATCAACAGTCAAACTGGTCGGAGACTGCGCCAACATAAATCGACGGAGGGTCGAGCCTTCACTACATCTGGTGCTCAGCCATCCACATGTGTTTACCTCTTACTTAAAAACACTAAAATATTATAAAATACAAATATACGTAGCTTCATCGTGATCAACGTACCAGTGTGTATTAAACTGTTGGTAGAATTACTGACAATATGTTAGGTAAGAGGACACAAGTGCAATTAATGTGACATTTTATTTTGGCAACGTTTCGCTCTCCGGGAGCTTTGTCAACCTCCTGGAGAGCGAAACGTTGCCACAATGTCACATTGGATGCACTTGTGTCCTTTTGCCTAGATGAAATTATTATTATATACCGCCCAAGGACCATGACCAAATTCCAATTCCTAAAGTACCTCCGTTAACGAGTTATCAGTCTGGAGTCTCTTCTCTACTGAGCTAAATCTAGCTTATATCTTAGCTAAGTCTTAAGGCTGATAGTTGTATTACCAGCAATTATCAGCCGTCGGTCCTGCTGAGACAAGTACCATTTTTCTGTTTTAGGTATGCTGGAACTTCTTGCTGGGACGCCAGAAATTATCAGCTTTCCGTCCACCTGTGATAGGTATCAGTTTCCTGCGGGTGATGAGGGTGGAGGTCACAACTTGGAGGCCAGGAAATATCATCCTTCCGGCTGGGTGTTATAAGGGTCATTTTCCCGTGGTGGGTGGCCTGGGACAGCCCACAGCTGACGGTTCTGTCAGTATTTGCCATCAGTTGCCACATACATGTACTGTCAGCCAGAGCCTCCACGGTGCTCTGTTTACAATATTACTCTCGACTTTTCCTATCTTTTATACGTCGTTGTAGTAGTAGTAGTAGTAGTAGCAGCAGCATATATTGTAGTACTAGTAGTAGCAGTAGTGGAAGTAGTATTTAAAATAACCGGCATCTTTTAAGAACCTTATTAAATTATGAATATCAAAAGGTTCCTAAAAGATCCCCGAGGTCCCTACAGTTACCTCGGTAATTATGAAAAAACATTAGGAAAGCTGAACCTGCCTCAGCCGTGGACAAACTGTTAAAATATGTTCAATAGCGGCACGTCACAAACTACACAAGAGAACAGGAGCATCTGTGAACAGGTGGCCATGAGCGAGACGTGCGCGCCCGAAACTCTTCCATGTGTACTTAATGAGTAGTCTTAAGTTTACACACGCAACTAGTCTGGAGTGTACACATAACACTAATGTACACACAATATTGACGTATTTGCAGCAATGATGTACACAGCACTGGTGTACACAGCACTGGTGTACACAGCACTGGTGTACACAGCACTGGTGTAGACCACACTGGTGTACAGTACACGGTGCTTTTTGAAAGAATTTGTAAATTACCATTTTTTTTTCAAATGCACTTTCAAGTGTATCTCTGCAGTGCCCCAAAAATGACACATTTGCAAATACATAACTTGGAGTACGTATATTAAGTCATTTTAGGATAACACATGGAGGAGGTGTAGCCAGGCACTCTCATCCTTGAAGTAATTATTTCTGGAGATCCGGGGAAACTAAGTTGAAAGCAGTGGAGCTCTGGGTAATGGAAGAGCCTCCAGTTTTTGCAAGCTTCGTATTCTGCATATGTAACGTGGATTACGTCCAGTGACCCAGGGGAGAGAGGGAGGGAAGGCGAGAAAGGTGGGAGGGAAGAAGATAGGGAAGAGGAGAGGGAGAAGATAGGGGGGAGGGGAGGGAGAAACGAAAGGGATTGGATGGAGGAAAATGAGGGCGATAGGAAGATGGGCAGAGAGGAAAAAGAGAGGAAAAGGGGTAAGGTGACAAAGAGCGAGAGGGGTAGGGAGAGAAAGAGGAAGGGAGGAGGAGAGTGTAGGGAGAGAAGAGGGACAAAATACTTGCTCTCCCTCTCTGCCGCCCATCTCAACACTTTCCTGGCCGGGTATGCTGGAGTATTTCACGGAGTCAGAAATATTGTGGGTGACAGTGACAGTACTTTAGTAATATTGCGGATGACAGTGACAGTATTGTAGTAATATTGTCGGTGACAGTGACAGTATTGTAGTAATATTGTCGGTGACAGTGACAGTATTGTAGTAATATTGTCGGTGACAGTGACAGTATTGTAGTAATATTGTGGGTGACAGTGACAGTATTGTTGTAATATTGTGGGTGACAGTGACAGTACTGTAGTAATATTGTGGGTGACAGTGACAGTATTGTAGTAATATTGTGGGTGACAGTGACAGTATTGTAGAAATATTGTGGGTGACATTGACAGTACTATAGTAATATTGTGGGTGACAGTGACAGTGTTGTAGCAATATTGTGAGAGACAGTAATGTAGTAATATTGTGGGTGACAGTAGCAGTACTGTGGTAATATTGTGGGCGACAGTGGCAGTATTGTAGCAATATTGTTGGTGGCAGTGACAGTATTGTAGCAATATTGTGGGTGACAGTGGCACAATTGTAGCAATACTGTGGGTGACAGTGGCAGTATTTTAGTAATATTGTGGGTGACAGTGGCAGTATTGTAGTAATATTGTGGGTGACAGTGGCAGTATTGTAGTAATATTGTGGGTGACAGTGGCAGTATTGTAGTAATATTGTGAGTGACAGTGGCAGTGTTGTAGTAATATTGTGGGTGACAGTGGCGGTATTGTAGCAATACTGTGGGTGATAGTGGCAGTATTGTAGTAATATTGTGGGTGACAGTGGCAGTGTTGTAGTAATATTGTGGGTGACAGTGGCGGTATTGTAGCAATACTGTGGGTGACAGTGGCAGTATTGTAGTAATATTGTGGGCGACAGTGGCAGTATTGTAGCAATACTGTGGGTGAAAGTAGCAGTATTGTGGGTGACAGTAGCAGTATTGTAGCAATATTGTGGGTGACAGTGGCAGTATTGTAGCAATACTGTGGGTGACAGTGGCAGTATTGTAGCAATACTGTGGGTAACAGTAGCAGTATTGTAGCAATATTGTGGGTGACAGTGGCAGTATTGTAGTAATATTGTGGGTGACAGTGGCAGTATTGTAGCAATATTGTGGGTGACAGTGGCAGTATTGTAGCAATACTGTGGGTGGCAGTCGCAGTATTGTAGTAATTTTGTGGGTGACAGTGGCAGTATTGTAGCAATATTGTGGGTGACAGTGGCAGTATTGTAGTAATATTGTGGGTGACAGTGGCAGTATTGTAGCAATATTGTGGGTGACAGCAGCAGTACTGTGGTAATATTGTGGGTGACAGCTACACTTCCCCTCAAACGTATTGATAAAAACGTTACACAGTATCGGAGGTTGCTCGAAGCTTCCTTCAGAAAGTTCAAGATTACTGCACAATATATATATATATATATATATATATATATATATATATATATATATATATATATATATATATATATATATATATATATATATTTATATATGTCGTGCCGAATAGGTAAAACTTGCGATTTTGACTTGTCTTGCATTGTTAAGATCGCCTGTCTGCGACTGTTTGCACACACACACACACCTGTGTGTGTGTGTCTTTCTACACGCGTCAAAGCATGTTTCCTGCTTGTGTGTACAAGTGGCACAACGTTTCGCTTTAGGTAGACATTAATCAAGTCATGACTTATCTAATAAAGCTTTAAACTGAGCACAACGTTATCACACAAAAATCTTACTCTACAACGTTCCTTTACCTGAAACACATCAATATTATATTACAAAAATGTGTCAAAACCCTGCGGGTCCTACAATGTCAAACGCAATATTGAAAATTTGGTGTAGGAAGAATAGCTGTCACTGTATATTGCAATGAGTGTTGGGTCTTGTGGTAGAGGTGTTGAGGTGGAGGTGTTGAGGTGGAGGTGTTGAGGTAGAGGTGTCGAGATGGTGTTGAGGTGGAGGTGTCGAGATGGTGTTGAGGTGGAGGTGCTGAGGTGGTGTTGAGGTAGGGGTGTTGAGGTGTTGCTGAGGTGGTGTGGTGTTAGGTGGAGGTGTTGAGGTGGAATTGTTGAAGTGGATTTGTTGAGGTGGTGTGGAGGTGTTGAGGAGAAGGTTCTGATGTGGAGGCCGCGAGGTGGAGGTCCTGAAGAGGAGGCCGCGAAGTGGAGGTCGCGAGGCAGCACCTGCCAGAATTTTTTTCATTAGTGTGATTCGTGTCTTGAGGGAGCAATGCATTTTCCATTACTTAATGAATCATGACCAGTATTCTCACTCGCTTTTCTGTTTTTCATTATTGTTTGTGTGAGTGTGTGTGTGTGTGTGTGTGTGTGTGTGTGTGTGTGTGTGTGTGTGTGTGTGTGTGTGTTTGTGAGACTTCAGAATGTGAGTAATGCCGTCTTGAGAGTGTTATTGTGGTGTAGTGTTCTGGTGATAGTTTTGTGACGATATTGTTACTGTGGTAGTGGTATTGTGCTATTGTGGTGGTACTGTGATGGTATTGTGTTATTATGGTGGTACTGTGATGGTACTGTTATTGTAGTGGTGCTGTGATGGTACTGTGTTGTGGTGGTGTTGTGTTATTGTGGTGGTAATGTGATTGGTATTGTGTTATTGTCATCGTCAGGGAAGGCAACAGTCACTGTCAGGGGGCGCATCTCTTCATTTTCCACGTTAATTTTCCAAAGGGATGCGCTGGTGACTTCAGAGGTAGTCTTTAGTCAAGTGGGCGCTGGTGACTTCAGAGGGGCTGATCATGGCGTCAGGGGGATGCTGATGAAGTCAAAGGGATATTCTTATCTCCAGTGGGACGCTGTCGATGTCAGATGAACCACCGTGACATCACAAGGATGAATGCTAGCGACGTCACGGGAACTGTCCCCATCACCGCGTCCTTAATGAAGGTTCAAATACTGCGAAAAAGGCTATTCAATCTTATTACAAGAGCCGAGGCGGCGGGTTCCTTTCTGCGAGGCAAGTCCATTACTGGAGGAAAGGACTGTGTTTATACTCCAATTTCCAAACCCATTTGAAGGACATTAACAAGAGAGGAGGGAGGAATATCCCGCAGAATGAACACAAGTGGAATTGACTGCAATTGAGCAGACAAGAGTCATTCTGTGCCTCACCAGAGTTGCTGAGAGAAGAGAGAATCTGCACGCAACTCACCGTGAGCATGATTCAAAATTCGTGTAACTGATTCACCGTAATCGAGTTTTTAAAAATTCGCTAAATCGTTCGAGATTTATTAGATTCATAATTCGTTCATTCACAATACGCTGTATTCGAAAGTTTGTTAAATCGCCATTAGCATGATTGAAAGTTTGCTGAATGTCTCACCGGAAAGTAATTAAACCAGGCAAGGACTTACTCAGGTCAGGAAGTACATTAAAAATAAGTATACATGGAATTCAGCAGGTAATGTTGAAGGAGATAAATAGCATAAAATACCGAGGAGATGGAAAAATAAACACAAATGCTGTATAATGCGATCCTTCACTGACAACATTTCGCCCACACATTGGGCTTTATCAAGTCACAAACAGATCTGATCTGGTTGTGACTGATAAAACCCACTGTGTGGGCGAAATGTAGTCAATAGAAAATCGCATTATACAGCATGTGTGTCTATTATTCAATGTAAAGTTGAAGCAATGCAAGACTTATTGAAATGTGTGTACATAAACCCGTAGAGTTTCTGCAAGACTTTCCTAGCAACACGCTGCTGACACATCAAATTTGGTGTAATAATATAAGAAAAAAAAAACTATGTAACTTATCCAGGTTTCGTTCACAGTATGTAACTATCCTATTGAACAAGTTAGCAGCACATCCTGATATCCAGTTTTGCTGGATAATAAAATATACACAAAGAGTATTTGTGGAAATCGTTATGCACCCCTTAAGCACATCTTTGATAAACAAGATATTTGTGCAACATTTCGATATCTTTATTGTGGAAACCTTTCGCTAGCCAGTGGCTTCATCGATCCAATGAAGAGAAAAATGGGGGAAGATGAGTTTCACGTGATCAGTCCCTCAGCCTGGTGATAGTGTGTTTAGCCCATCAATATTGATACAAGTCTAGAAAGAGCTTATATACTGCAGACACGTAAGGTGAAAGAGTTGCAGGAGGCGTCACCTGAGGAAAAATCTACTAGTGGAAGTAGGTCATGCCTGTAGGTTAGGCAAGCTATCATTACCACCTTGCTACCATCATTACCCCCTTGTTACCATCATTACCACCTTGTTACCATTATTACCAACTTGCTACCATCATTACCCCCTTGTTACCATCATTACCACCTTGTTACCATCATTACCACCGCCGGGTAGCCAACTGGAGAAGACCCGGGCCGGAAGTACCGGCGAACCTACATGAATCATTACCACCTTGTCATTATCATAATTTACTGGCAATTAAAACAATATAAAGATAACTACTAACATTACACCATCCATATCATGTAGATGAAACGTCTTTTGCTGTGTGTGTCTTGTGCAACCACTTACCGGCTGTCATAGTTCAACTACAGGCTGTGTGGTCACTGCAAAGCTTCATGTGATGCACTCTACTCTGGTGCTGATAGACTAGGTTATGTCCCAGAGAAATCCTAGTGTCCTCTGATAGCACTGGCCCAATTTATTTTTGTTCATCCTGTGGCTAAACGATACAGGAGTTCTTAGCTAGTATTCACGCCTGGTACAAGTACGTGAAATTCTGTCGGTGGCTGGGACACACTGGAGTCACAAGTAATGAACGAGCGGATGTCAAGATAAAGGTTGCAGTATTGAGTAATTTTTGTAACAGATTTATGCCTCCGTAACTTTATGGCCACATACCTCGAAGTGTTCTTCTAAAATGACGAACTCGGTAGGTGCTACAGAGATTATATTATTAAAACATACAGAGATTATATTATTAAAACAATGTGAATTAAACCCTCATGGCTCATACAGACATGACATGGGTGTTTTTCACTCATTCAACAAAAATAGTCACTGATTCTGTGCTAGATGAGGATGTACCACGCACACACACACACACACCTCAGCATCAGGCACCTGCTATACAGGTGCTGCTGTCCTTCTCTCATTTGTCACGTGCCACTGTGGAACTGTTTTTTTCTCACCTGTCATATTACGTTCACAATTACTCGGGTATCTGTAAACACCTACGGAAAATTTGCTGTTAACGATTCAGTTTTTTTTAATTGATGCCAATTATTTTAACTGATGTTATAGTATTTTTTGTGAGTGTTGTTTGCTTGCTATTTTGTGTAATTATTGTTGTCGGTATTACTTTGTTGACCTTGGATTGTCAGTATGAGTGGCTCTATATAACATTTCGGTCCAGCAGGGGCCGAAACGTGGTCTGATTTCCTCTCCAGTTTGTGGGTTAGGTTTAAATTGTTCATCCACGGTATTTTATGTAGTGGTCTAGAAAAAACTTAGGAAATGAAAGTGAAGCATATATATATCCGGCCAGCATATATCAGATCCCACAACGGTTAAACACGTGACGCGTGATATATGAAATCACCTGTTTAGTGTGTTATTTTTGCTTATATATATATATATTGTGTTTGTGTGTGTGTGTGTGTGTGTGTGTGTGTGTGTGTGTGTGTGTGTGTGTGTGTGTGTGTGTGTGTGTGTGGTGCCGCCGAATAGGTAAAACTGGTCAATTAGCAAGAACTCATTTAAAATAAGGTCCTTTCTAAAATTTTCTCTTATACGTTTAAAGATATATTTTTCATTTATGTTAATGTAAAAATTAGTAATTTTGTACCAAAAGAACCTTAGAAAACTTACCTAATCTTATTATAACAAACGCAATTTAATTTAGGCTAATCCAACTAAATACATTTTAAATAAATTTACAATAATTTAATAATAAGCATAAACAATGAAATATTTTTTTTCGTTAGGTTCAGAACGATTATTGCGAAATTATTGCATATACATAAACACAGAAACAGACCCCCACACGCTCGCGCGCGCACAAGCACACATACAATGACTAGTCATTTCATGTATAAATGTAACACAATACAGTGATGATAATTTAATCCTACCGTCCACGATTTACGCAGTGGTCAGAAGGATCTGGTGAAGAATTAACTGCTGCAGAAATCTAAATAATGAAGTTTTGATGAAAGAGCCATGTTTGTGTTGGCTGGTGTGGTAAACGTAACACACTGGTGTTTGCGTTAGCTGGTGTGGTGACGGTAGCACACTAGTGGTTGTGTTGGCTGGTGTGGTGAAGGTAACACACTAGTGGTTGTGTTGGGTGGTGTGGTGAAGGTAGCACACTAGTGGTTGTGTTGGCTGGTGTGGTGAAGGTAGCACACTAGTGTTTGTGTTGGCTGGTGTGGTGAAGGTAACACTAGTGTTTGTGTTGGCTGGTGTGGTGAAGGGTACTGGTACGGTACTCTTCAACACCAAGGCCGAGGGACTGATTATCTCATCTTTTGTACACAGTTTTACTGTCTTCCAATTATGTCCTGGAATTTGTATTGATAAAGCCACTGGATGGTGAAACATCTACAATAAAGATACACAGATGTTGCACATGTGTTTATTTCTTCATTTTGTGGGTATTGTATACCATACATGTACAACACGTTGACCTGTTGTACCAGTCATTGATACAAGGATACATAATAGTCAACATTGCTGGCTGTATTTTGCTGATAGCTTCATCAGTAATCGTGCAAATGTTGACCAGCATATGCAAATATATTCTGGTAAATTTGAGCAGTTGTCATAAAAAGGGATATTTTTTTTTAGAAATTAAGGGATGCTTTTATAACAATTTGGAGAGAGAGAATACTTGTTCAGCAACTCATGATATATGTAGAGTGAAGTTATGAATGTTGAAAAAACACTCACTGCTGAGTGACAGTTTTGTCACAACAGATCTATCATGGTGATTGATAGGCCTATTGTAATGTACACGGGGATGAGTGAATGCTCCATTGTAAAGCAAGCAGTGAATAATAGGCCTATTGTAATGTATACAATGTTTCGATAGTTACAAAATATTACTGTCCACACAGCGCTCACATGGCCAACAACCCAGCAGCTTTTTTTTACTGCGTAAACGCTAGGGATATTTACTTTTTCGCCTAAATTTGTTTTGATTTCTGAGGTACTTGATAAAAGCCTCATGTCGTGCTAATAAAGGTCTCATTTTGCTGCAAGCTTCTTTTTAACCATCATAGATTTAGTTTGATAAACGGAGGCACCAATAGTCCACCACAAAGTAAACAGCACCCTCGCTCTTTCACCTACCAATAAAGAGCTAGGACCCCTCGAAGCATGACCTAAAAACGGATTTTTTTACAGTTAAAGTTTGTGTCAAGAGAGACCTGTCCTGTGTCCTGACGGCGAATAAAACACGAACCGAATAATGCTTGTCGAAATTAATCAAGGTCATCACCAGAGCTCAGCAACGTGAGGTTTCTGTTTATCACTGACGTACCTCGGGCACTGTATTAGGAGAGCAAGAGTCAAAACCTGAACTCTCTGAACGTAGACACTCACACATGAAATGGAACGAGAAGCCTCGTGTGACCAGCACAAGGTTCACTCCTTCCCTAAACGAAACAACGACTAAGTTGCTAGATTTATGCAGTAAAGGTTCAACTTCTCAAGGCGAAGATCCAGGAAAGGTTCAGCAAATTCAAAATAGAAACTTTCAACAGCGGTCGTACGGAATACCAAAGAGGAGGGGAGGAAGGTAGGGTAGGGGAGAGGCGAACATTGGCGGCGATGAGGAGGGGTGAGAAAGGTGAAACGGAGATGAAGGAGGGAAAGAGAAAGGTAAGGAAGAGGGCGGAAAGGGGATAAAGATGAAGGATGAAGGTGGGTAGGGAAGGAAGGGAAAGAGGTGGTAACAAGAGCTCAGTAATGCTATTGTGACAGTTTGGACATGACCAATACCGAGCCGCTAATACAATTACAAGGAAGCACTGCTGAATAAATACACTGTGTTGACGGTGTCATTTTTATTCCTGTGCCAGCGGTCCAATTAAGCAGTCGTAATTAACTGTTCATTATTAATGGAAAGCTCATTGTGGTCCAATTATAGCTAACCCGTGGTGCATGGCTGGAAATTATTTTGTATTAAGAAAGCTTTTTTTATCTGCCAGGTGGGCACTGCCTTGCTAGGTGGGCACTTCTCTGCCCGGTAGGTGGACACTTTTCTGCCTGCCAGGTTGTCAGGATATTTTATTTTACAATAGTTAATAATGCAAATACGAACAGAAATTTAGAATGGTTATAACTGAAAAATTTGAAAGTACAACATAAGGAACACAGACACACCCACTGTACCTGTTCGCAAAAATGGAATACCAGCGAAGGAACAATAAAGCAATCCAGGAAACTGTAAGGAATAAACAAATAATATACCAAAAACTCTTTCTGATATATCATAATATAAACAGGTTGAGAAACAAGAGAGGAAGAAGAGTACTCTGTTGGCTACTGTTTGTTTACCAAGAGGACAGACCTCTCGAGGCTTGTGTTAATCAGCTGGGAGTAAGAGCTTGACTTCCACGGTGAATTTTACAGTAGTTGCAAAGCTAGCCAGGAACCCACCCACTTCCCTCACGCTGACCCGGGTCTTCTCCGTATGGTGACCCGGCACTCTGATTAGTTGACTTTTACAAATTGTAGTTATTCTCCAATGCTAGTGGGGGGGCCCTTCACCCAGCATCGGCAATAAGCTGCCGGGCTTTTAACAGATTGCAGATGGACTGTTGGGTGTGAGGTTGCATGTGAGCCACGCCGAAATATTATGTACTCGCGCAACAGATGACTTAATTCATCATAAATGACATAATAATTTGCTACACGCTACCTTTTTTTCTTCTATAACTAGAGTTATGGTATTAAAGAATAACAAAGTTCCAGTTAGTCTGATCACTTTCACTGAAGTGTTGGAATATTTGTATATAATCAATCGGCTACACAAGGGTCATAAAGACATTTCTTCTTTCCACCTGAAACCGTTCAGAGAAGGTTCCTTAATGCTGAAGGGCTCTTGATCCAGGAAATTGATGCTACCCTACCTACTTTTCCTTCGATCAAATCTGACTACCTCCCATTTCCAAGGCGCTGTATGGCCCCCTAAGAGTTTAACGCTTCCCAATGATAAAAATAATAATTTTAAGGTCGGTAAGCAATCTTTTCCCTGTTTATTATCCCCAGAAGAGGAACTTCCTAAGCTAAGCTTACCAAGTACTTACAACGTACAATGTCCAGCAACAAGACTGTATTAACTAAGCTTGTTAAATACACATCAGGTGGAGGGTCACTTCTCGATACCAACTAACGAAGATCCCAGTGCAGAAGTTATTAATATTTATAGAAAACAACTTGCAATTTTCAACCCTGCCTCTGTCAGTTATATATATAACGTTTATGACACATAAGAACTGCTTAATAATATATAGGCGACCGTAAAAAGGAAACACATTCACCATCATTCATTCAACAGCTCTCGCAGTGTTATAGTCTGTAAACTTGCTCGCTCTATAAAACATTCAGATGTGTACTCAATGTTTTCCTCGTATTGACAATCTAAAAAGAGACTTTCAATATTTATTTTGCGCTGGAGAGAATTGTATTATATTATTTCTCTTGGCTGTACTGGGTGATGTCATGTGCCTAGGGTGTGGGTGATGTCAGCTACCTGGGGTGTGGGTAATGTCAGGTGCCTTGGATGTGTGTGATGTTAGGTACCTGGGGTGTGGGTGATGTCAGCTACCTAGGGTGTGGGTGATGTCTGGTGCCTGTGATGTGGGTGATGCCAGCTACCTGGGGTGTGGGTGATGCCAGCTACCTGAGGTGTGGGTGATGCCAGCTACCTGGGGTGTGGGTGATGCCAGCTACCTGGGGTGTGGGTGATATCAGCTACCTGGGGTGTGGTTGATGTCTGGTGCCTGTGGTGTAGGTGATGTCAGCTACCTGGGGTGTGGATGATGTCTGTTGCCTGTGTAGGTGATTTCAACTACCTGGGGCATGGGTGATGTCAGGTACCTGGGGTGTGGGTGATGTCAGGTACCTGGGGTGTGGGTGATGTCAGGTACCTGGGGTGTGGGTGATGTCAGGTACCTGGGGTGTGGGTGATGTCATGTGCCGGGGGTGTGGGTGATGTCAGGTACCTGGGGTGTGGGTGATGTCATGTGCCGGGGGTGTGGGTGATGCCATGTGCCGGGGGTGTGGGTGATGCCATGTGCCGGGGGTGTGGGTGATGCCATGTGCCGGGGGTGTGGGTGATGCCATGTGCCGGGGGTGTGGGTGATGCCATGTGCCGGGGGTGTGGGTGATGCCATGTGCCGGGGGTGTGGGTGATGCCATGTGCCGGGGGTGTGGGTAATGCCATGTGCCGGGGGTGTGGGTGATGTCATGTGCCGGGGGTGTGATGTCATGTGCCGGGGGTGTGGGTGATGTCATGTGCCGGGGGTGTGATGTCATGTGCCGGGGGTGTGGGTGATGCCATGTGCCGGGGGTGTGGGTGATGCCATGTGCCGGGGGTGTGGGTTAGGCCATGTGCCGGGGGTGTGGGTGATGCCATGTGCCGGGGGTGTGGGTGATGCCATGTGCCGGGGGTGTGGGTGATGCCATGTGCCGGGGGTGTGGGTGATGCCATGTGCCGGGGGTGTGGGTGATGTCATGTGCCGGGGGTGTGGGTCTTGTCAGGTACCTGGAGAGTGAGACAAACCATCAACTGATGGTGTTGGGTGTTGCTGTCTGCAGGTGACTGACACCTGTATTTCTCGCTTCATTATCTTACTGTAGGTGGGATATGCCCGCTCGTCATCGATATCTTCGTACAAAGTACACACACACGAAGTGGAACAATCTGGAGAGTGAAATAGTGGAGGCAGGCTCTATACACAGCTTTAAGAAGAGGTACAATAAGACTCTCTGAGCAGGGTGTGTGTGGACCTAGTAACAATCAGCGAAGAGGCGGGGCAAGCTGTGAATCGACCCCTGCAACCATAAATAGGAGAGTACAAATAGATGGGTACGCACACACACAGTACAAAAGACTAGAGTGTGGTGGTGTGTTACAAATAACGCGATTTCTAATAATGATAGAGATCTCCAGTGAATACTAAAAAGGACTGCCCTTCTAGCATCCAGCCTGTTACTGGGTTTTTGTAACAAGTAATCAGTATCCTGGTCCAATTATCCATTAGCATTTAGTAAGATTCAATAGTGCTTCAGGATTACAACTGGTAGGCTACTAAAGAAATCAAAATTTAATAAGTTTATTAATAACAATAAAGTTGTCTAGGCGTATAAGATCAAAGTAAATTATAGTAATCAATTGAATATAATATAGGATACAAGTTGCTACACTTCTCTCGTGTACAGTAGTAGTGTGCTGAAGGCACACATCACATCTTTATGGCTTTTAAGTACCGACTGGTACATTGTTAGCATTTAATAGCATAATACAAATATATACAAGTTTATGTGTATGTGTGTAAATGCTCTAAGTAGTTAGCAATGTCTCAAGAATTGACTAGACTTAACCAGTGACTGACTAAAAGTCCTCACAAACTAACTTCTTGACCAACCTGGCAATCAGAACAGCGTGCTTGAACAATAAAACAAACTGTTAAGCCGAACAGCAATATAACAAGCTACAACGACACAGAATCAGGAACAAGGAAATAATATAACGACACTAAGTAGGGACCATCTGCAGATCCTCCACAAAAGTCACAAAACTCCCATACTACTGAATCTAAGTTCAGCATTAGAAAATCCCCGACTGTGACAGTACACAGATACCAGTACAAATTAGGTCAGAAGCTACAGCTCAGGACCTGAGTTTCTCAGTGTCTATGCGACACACAACCTCAGTACAACGTCGAAAATCACTAAGTCTTGGCCATGTTCTGTGAACAGAGTTACACAGAACCAACAACAAGAAAGCGACAGAGACGATCTTCCAACATGGACCAGCAAGGGAGCTGGAGAGGCACGTCTTGTTGGAAGCAACGCCAAACAGGCAGTCTCTCACCCAGGTGAGGTGTGATCACCCCATCCTGATCACGTGACTCTCCGTGGACTGCTGCTGCCCAGCAACTACAGAGAAGCCGGCAAAGAAACGAGCAGAGCGATAATTACAGTAGTTAGACAATGATGTCAGCTACTTAATACATGAACTATGAGCACTGAATAATATATAAATGTTACATCCTACCTAATAATATAACTAAGTCAAATAATAATATAAAGCAATATATTTACGATTTAGCTAATATCGCAAATATAAGCAATATAAAATTATATGAACAGGTAATATACATTATATAGATTGTGACCACATTCAGGGGTCGCAATATGGAGGCAAACTAAATAGAGAGCTAGATGTCATGGTGAGGCCTAAGAAACCTAGTAGATAGCGATACCGATCAAAGTGATCTAGGTGGCGGGGCCATGAGCTAAGTATCGAGTCCCCGCAAAGACAAATCGGCGAGTATAGGTAGGGAAGCAAGTAGGTGTGCAGGTACACATGTCGAGTCTTGCCCGACGCAAAGCTCAACAAACAATAATTCAGTTAACTTGCAATCACTTGATTTAGGAGAACAAGAGGCTGAGCCTCGAGCAGTGATCAAAATACTACGGTTTCTGTTATGTAAACCTTTCTTACACACTGATAACTAAAGTTTTTCTACCAAGTACAAGTATCCATCCAAAGTCTTAACTGTTTGAGAAGTAGCCACTGTAAGTTCTGAATTACCTACAGGCTTGCTTGTGTTTAGGAGGGGCAAAGTGAGTGTATGTATAAGAGATAAGAGGAGGGTTGGAAGAGAAGAGCAAGAAGGATAGGCGGAGGAATAGGAAAAAGGGGAGAAGAGGAGGAGGAGGAGAAGGTAGAGGAGGAAGAGAAGGAGGAAGTTTGAGGGCAACAACCATTCATCACAGTAATGTGGTGTGTGGGGGACGGCAGGGAGGAGGAGGAGGTTAATGTGGACAGCACAAGACAAAGTATTTCGTCCCTCGTCACAATTTTCACGCACCAACACTGATAGCCTCTCCATGCTGGCAATAATACCTTATCTGCAGCCTCGTTAAAACTAAAATATGTAGCAAGTAAGCATCTTCACACACACAAACACACACACACACTCAAGTGTGGCAGCCCCAGGATACATAAACACTGGTACACTGTGTTAATATTTAAAACAAAGGTAATAGGTTCCTTTCTCTGGGAATTTAAAAACAAAATTGGAAAAATCCATTACACAAGTGTAAAAAAACACTTGTAGAAAATAAACCTTCTTACTCGCAAACAATTCGGTTTTGGGTCTGCAGTTATATCTATGAGGCCATTATTAGAGATACAGAAATTGTCGAGTCACAGAAATTAGTGAGAGTCACAGAAGTTATTGCGAGTCACAGAAATTATTGAATAATTTGTGGATTGTATTTATTTAAGACTTCAAAACTGTTATTAATCAGAGTTCGCATGAAATATGGAAACTGTAAAACAGGAGGAATAAAAGGCAAACTATTACTACAACGGTAGATGAAAAACAGAGAAAATGAGAACAGAGATAAGAGAAATGTTGTCATGATAAAAACGTCACAAGTGGAGTGCCACAAGGATCTGTTCTTGACCCCTATAATTTATATACCGTAAATGAATACGTCTTGCGGATGATGAACAAATCTTACGCGAAATAAGCAATAACCACGACTGTAAATCATCACCACATGATAACTCCCTAAATTGTTCAATATGAATGAAAGATGAATACAGGTATTTATTGTAGCTAAATGCAATGTAATGAGAGAGAAATAAAGTCACATGAAGAATATGGATTGTGGTAAAATCTTGGGAGAGAGAGAGTTACCATTTTGTCCCAGGCACATGTCGATTAGACACTAGGCCTGTTGTATATGCGCGCGCGCGTGTGTGTGTGTGTGTGTGTGTGTGTGTGTGTGTGTGTGTGTGTGTGTGTGTGTGTGTGTGTGTGTGTGTGTGTGTGTGTGTGTGGTGTGTGTGTGTATGTATGTGAGGAGAGAGTGAGGAGAGAGGGAGAGAGCATATCCATCAAAAAATTAAGAAAAAGTCGCCTGAGGATCACAGACGAATAACACAAGCCACACTGCCTTAATATTAAAAAATAACTTTCACATATATTGATGGAAAAATTATAACAAATTTGTTCAATATATATGAAGTTGTGTTGCAGCCAGAGCTAAAAGAAGCACCGTCGATGATAGAAAAACTTCAAAGAACTACAAAAACGGCTTCCAGAGTTTAAAATGACGAGTTACAATGAAAAAAAAACACTGAAAACACAAACGTTGGTCAAACTGGCTGAGAGGAGGAACAGAGAAGCGATAACCACAAACAAGGTAGGAAAGGATATGAAGCAATGGATAAAGATTTCGCAGTACCGCAACCGTTTTGGTCAAAGGCGGGTAGCTCCAGTGTCTTGGATCAAGAACCCTTCACCACCATCAATCCACCTCCCGTGAAAGGGTGAAATATACTACATAACGGTATGTAGACGATAGCGAAAGTTAAGAGAAATAATCTAGGTAAAGTAAAGCATACAAGAGTGAAAGGCAAGAATATGTGAGGTTGATCATTGTGATAACAAGATTATTACTCTCCCACTCCCACCCCACCAGACATTCCCTCCACCCCACCTAGCTACCACCACCCCAGCAGACATTCCCTCCACCCCACCTAGCTACCACCACCCCACCAGACATTCCCTCCACCCCACCTAGCTACCACCACCCCACCAGACATTCCCTCCACCCCACCTAGCTACCACCACCCCACCAGACATTCCCTCCACCCCACCTAGCTACCACCACCCCACCAGACATTCCCTCCACCCCACCTAGCTACCACCACCCCAGCAGACATTCCCTCCACCCCACCTAGCTACCACCACCCCACCAGACATTCCCTCCACCCCACCTAGCTACCACCACCCCACCAGACATTCCCTCCACCCCACCTAGCTACCACCACCCCACCAGACATTCCCTGCACCCCACCTAGCTACCACCACCCCACCAGACATTCCCTCCACCCCACCTAGCTAACACCACCCCACCAGACATTCCCTCCACCCCACCTAGCTACCACCACCCCACCAGACATTCCCTCCACCCCACCTAGCTACCACCACCCCACCAGACATTACCTCCACCCCACCTCGCTACCACCACCCCACCAGACATTCCCTCCACCCCACCTAGCTACCACCACCCCAGCAGACATTCCCTCCACCCCACCTAGCTACCACCACCCCACCAGACATTCCCTCCACCCCACCTAGCTACCACAACCCCACCAGACATTCCCTCCACCCCACCTAGCTACCACCACCCCACCAGACATTCCCTCCACCCCACCTAGCTACCACCACCCCACCAGACATTACCTCCACCCCACCTAGCTACCACCACCCCACCAGACATTCCCTCCACCCCACCTAGCTACCACCACCCCACCAGACATTCCCTCCACCCCACCTAGCTACCACCACCCCAGCCGACCTTCCCTCCACCCCACCTAGCTACCACCACCCCAGCAGACATTCACTCCACCCCACCTAGCTACCACCACCCCACCAGACATTACCTCCACCCCACCTAGCTACCACCACCCCCCCAGACATTCCCTCCACCCCACCTAGCTACCACCACCCCCGCAGACATTCCCTCCACCCCACCTAGCTACCACCACCCCACCAGACATTCCCTCCACCCCACCTAGCTACCACCACCCCACCAGACATTCCCTCCACCCCACCTAGCTACCACCACCCCACCAGACATTCCCTCCACCCCACCTAGCTACCACCACCCCACCAGACATTCCCTCCACCCCACCTAGCTACCACCACCCCACCAGACATTCCCTCCACCCCACCTAGCTACCACCACTCCACCAGACATTCCCTCCACCCCACCTAGCTACCACCACCCCACCAGACATTCCCTCCACCCCACCTAGCTACCACCACCCCACCAGACATTCCCTCCACCCCACCTAGCTACCACCACCCCAGCAGATATTCCCTCCACCCCACCTAGCTACCACCACCCCAGCAGACATTCCCTCCACCCCACCTAGCTACCACCACCCCAGCAGACATTCCCTCCACCCCACCTAGCTACCACCACCCCACCAGACATTCCCTCCACCCCACCTAGCTACCACCACCCCAGCAGACATTCCCTCCACCCCACCTAGCTACCACCACCCCACCAGACATTCCCTCCACCCCACCTAGCTACCACCACCCCACCAGACATTCCCTCCACCCCACCTAGCTACCACCACCCCACCAGACATTCCCTCCACCCCACCAGACATTCCCTCCACCCAACCTAGCTACCACCACCCCACCAGACATTCCCTCCACCCCACCTAGTTACCACCACCCCACCAGACATTCCCTCCACCCCACCAGACATTCCCTCCACCCCACCTAGCTACCACCACCCCAGCAGACATTCCCTCCACCCCACCTAGCTACCACCACCCCACCAGACATTCCCTCCACCCCACCTAGCTACCACCACCCCAGCAGACATTCCCTCCACCCCACCTAGCTACCACCACCCCACCAGACATTCCCTCCACCCCACCTAGCTACCACCACCCCACCAGACATTCCCTCCACCCCACCTAGCTACCACCACCCCACCAGACATTCCCTCCACCCCACCAGACATTCCCTCCACCCAACCTAGCTACCACCACCCAACCAGACATTCCCTCCACCCCACCAAGTTACCACCACCCCACCAGACAGTCCCTCCACCCCACAAGACATTCCCTCCACCCCACCTAGCTACCACCACCACCACCAGACATTCCCTCCACCGAACCTAGCTACCACCCCCCCACCAGACATTCCCTCCACCCCACCCCGCTCCCACCACCCCACCAGACATTCCCTCCACCCAACCTAGCTACCACCACCCCCCCAGCCCTGCCCTCCACCCCACCTAGCTACCACCACCCCACCAGACATTCCCTCCACCCAACCTAGCTACCACCACCCCACCAGACATTCCCTCCACCCAACCTAGCTACCACCACCCCACCAGACATTCCCTCCACCCAACCTAGCTACCACCACCCCACCAGACATTCCCTCCACCCAACCTAGCTACCACCACCCCACCAGACATTCCCTCCACCCCACCCAGCTACCACCACCCCACCAGACATTCCCTCCACCCAACCTAGCTACCACCACCCCACCAGACATTCCCTCCACCCCACCTAGCTACCACCACCCCACCAGACATTCCCTCCACCCAACCTAGCTACCACCACCCCACCAGACATTCCCTCCACCCCACCTAGCTACCACCACCCCACCAGACATTCCCTCCACCCAACCTAGCTACCACCACCCCACCAGACATTCCCTCCACCCCACCTAGCTACCACCACCCCACCAGACATTCCCTCCACCCAACCTAGCTACCACCACCCCACCAGACATTCCCTCCACCCCACCTAGCTACCACCACCCCACCAGACATTCCCTCCACCCAACCTAGCTACCACCACCCCACCAGACATTCCCTCCACCCCACCTAGCTACCACCACCCCACCAGACATTCCCTCCACCCAACCTAGCTACCACCACCCCACCAGACATTCCCTCCACCCAACCTAGCTACCACCACCCCACCAGACATTCCCTCCACCCCACCTAGCTACCACCACCCCACCAGACATTCCCTCCACCCAACCTAGCTACCACCACCCCACCAGACATTCCCTCCACCCAACCTAGCTACCACCACCCCACCAGACATTCCCTCCACCCCACCTAGCTACCACCACCCCACCAGACATTCCCTCCACCCCACCTAGCTACCACCACCCCACCAGACATTCCGTCCACCCCACCTAGCTACCACCCCACCAGACATTCCCTCCACCCCACCTAGCTACCACCACCCCACAAGACATTCCCTCCACCCCACCTAGCTACCACCACCCCACCAGACATTCCCTCCACCCCACCTAGCTACCACCACCCCACCAGACATTCCCTCCACCCCACCTAGCTACCACCACCCCACCAGACATTCCCTCCACCCAACCTAGCTACCACCACCCCACCAGACATTCCCTCCACCCCACCTAGCTACCACCACCTCACCAGACATTCCCTCCACCCCACCTAGCTACCACCACCCCACCAGACATTCCCTCCACCCCACCTAGCTACCACCACCCCACCAGACATTCCCTCCACCCCACCTAGCTACCACCACCCCACCAGACATTCCCTCCACCCCACCTAGCTACCACCACCCCACCAGACATTCCCTCCACCCCACCTAGCTACCACCACCCCACCAGACATTCCCTCCACCCCACCTAGCTACCACAACCCCACCAGACATTCCCTCCACCCCACCTAGCTACCACCACCCCACCAGACATTCCCTCCACCCCACCTAGCTACCACCACCCCACCAAACATTCCCTCCACCCCACCTAGCTACCACCACCCCACCAGACATTCCCTCCACCCCACCTAGCTACCACCACCCCACCACACATTCCCTCCACCCCACCTAGCTACCACCACCCCACCAGACATTCCCTCCACCCCACCTAGCTACCACCACCCCACCAGACATTCCCTCCACCCCACCTAGCTACCACCACCCCACCAGACATTCCCTCCACCCCACCTAGCTACCACCACCCCACCAGACATTCCCTCCACCCCACCTAGCTACCACCACCCCACCAGACATTCCCTCCACCCCACCTAGCTACCACCACCCCACCAGACATTCCCTCCACCCCACCTAGCTACCACCACCCCACCAGACATTCCCTCCACCCCACCTAGCTACCACCACCCCACCAGACATTCCCTCCACCCCACCTAGCTACCACCACCCCACCAGACATTCCCTCCACCCCACCTAGCTACCACCACCCCACCAGACATTCCCTCCACCCCACCTAGCTGCCACCACCCCACCAGACATTCCCTCCACCCCACCTAGCTACCACAACCCCACCAGACATTCCCTCCACCCCACCTAGCTACCACCACCCCACCATACCTTCCCTCCACCCCACCTAGCTACCACCACCCCACCAAACATTCCCTCCACCCCACCTAGCTACCACCACCCCACCAGACATTCCCTCCACCCCACCTAGCTACCACCACCCCACCAGACATTCCCTCCACCCCACCTAGCTACCACCACCCCACCAGACATTCCCTCCACCCCACCAGACATTCCCTCCACCCCACCTAGCTACCACCACCCCACCAGACATTCCCTCCACCCCACCTAGCTACCACCACCCCACCAGACATTCCCTCCACCCCACCTAGCTACCACCACCCCACCAGACATTCCCTCCACCCCACCTAGCTACCACCACCCCACCAGACATTCCCTCCACCCCGGCAGACATTCCTCACCCCAGCAGACATCCTCCCCACCCCACCCAGCTACCTCAACCTCAACAGACATCCCCCCCCACCTAGCTACCTCTACCCCAGCAGATATCCCCCACCACACCCTGCTACCTCCACCCCAGCAGATATCCCCCCACCCCACCTAGCTACCTTCACCCCAGCAGACATCCCCCACCCCACCCCACCCTGCTTCCTCCACCCCAGCAGATACCCCCCCCCACCCCACCCTGCTACTCTCGTATGTAACTGTGTACTTTACCATTTTCGTTTGTAGAGGGTTGTAGTCTGAGTTCCTCACCCCGCTGTTTACGCTTCCAGTTCTCCTAAGCCCTGGTCATCGTAATACAAGCAGCCCATCTCTATTAATTCTACTATAACAAACTATACGTTGCAATCAGGTTTTCCCCTCGACTTTCTCTCTGCAGAAGCCGTCAGGTTCAAATCTTTCAACTTATCAGGTCATTCTTCTCCGTTGTGTGACAAGTCTGGTTGATAACCTCTGAATCTTTCCGTTTCCACAGATGCTACACCAGGTGAGTGATAAACTCTACGGCCACATACTATGATGACTAATACACGTAGTTAACCCATTCTGTAAGATTTTTTTTATTCAAGCTTGTGGATGCTGCTGAAGTTGTTCTGGTGATGTGTTTGGAGGACAGAACTTGGTGTTAAGTCTTCAACTTTGGTGCACGACGCACAAGTTAAAAAGTATAAAGTAGATTCTTAAACTATGCATTAAAATCAAAACTTTCCATGCACTTTTAATACAGAAACGAGTCTCGCACTTATAAAAATTATAAACATCGTTAACTCGACAACTGCTCCTCCACTGCTGTCAGACAAGTGTCTAACACCAGCTCTTGGACCCTATCTCTAAACCTTTGATGGACTGAAGGAATAACGAAAATGGAATAACAAAAAGGGAATAACAAAGAGAATAACAAAAAAGACTTCGTACAAATAAAAAATAAATTCTGACAAAAATACGGAGAAATAAAATGGTAATATATTTTCTCTTATATTTCAGGTGAGTTGGGTGGTGGTGTTGAGCTGCTGGAGAACCCTGACAACCTTCTGGTGTACAGGTAACGTACCGCCTTACTCACCTGGTGTACAGGTAACATACCGCCTTACTCACCTGGTGTACAGGTAACATACCGCCTTAATCACCTGGTGTACAAGTAACGTACTGCTGTAATCACCAGGTGGGTGTGTAATAACATTGGTGTAGGTCATGTCAGGTACATTATAAGGGTAACTAAAGTAGATAATACACTGCTTCATTCCTTTAATACTTTTAAAATCTAGATACATTTATCCCATTATAAATTACAGTAGCTGTAACGTTTACTGAACATTTTGATCGCGCAGGTCACCCAGCGCTCACACGAAAAAGAAGACATACACAACAATAAAAATAAGAATAAAAACAACAAATAAAATAAATGGTTATAACTATGACCATAACTTTTAAAGGGGTGGACCGGTAAACCAGAGGAAGGCCTCGGTCAGATGACCAAAAGCTCCAACGGCGGGTCATTTGACTAAGACCCACGTCAGGAAACACTTGTCCTGTTTCCTGATGATCCTTACCTAACAAACAATAAAAGCAACGAACACAAAAGCGACGCAACTAAATACATCAATTTAAAACCCTATCAAATTAGTAATGTCAAACCATTATAAAACTGTAGTGTTACATGTAAATGCCAAGGTATTTTGCAAGAATGTTTGACCAGCATGTAGAGGTATTACATGTCTACACCTGCAGCATGGAAAGGTAAATCTTGAGGGGAGGAAGGGAGGGAGGGGAGGACAAGGGAGGGGAAGGAAAGGGAGGGGAGAGGAAGGGAAGGGAAAAGGAGGGGTAGGGGAGGGGGTATAGCTTTCAAACTGCTTTTCCACTTAGGGTGACCTGTAGCTCAGTGGAAGTTCGCTGCGCTTATAACAAAGCCAGAATGTTATTAATGACTTAAGGTACTGTATTAATTACTTGTGAATGTGAAGATTAGCGCTCTTATAGCTCCCTTATATAGTGGTTTTTTGTAAATACTGTTGAAAAGCTGCATCCTAAATTGAATAGCAAATAAAAATGTCATCACAGTTCGTGCTATTCAATTTTGGATTCACTTTACCAACAGCATTTTGCCAAAAAATGAAACTAGATAGAACAGCTTTATGAGATCGTACTATATTTAGCTGTTTATTTGCAGAGTACTGGTTTAAACAGTCTCTGACACCTTCCTGTCCTCCTGACCAGTGTACTCACACTACAGAAATAATAATCACAAAGCCAATATAACCACCCAGAGTTAGCAATGTCAGCAAATTTGCACGAATGGGGAAAAAAATATGACCACTATTTATACCCGAAAGAGATACTGTGTTCTTAATCAGACGAGTACACTGCGGGATGAGTGGAAGTACTCAGAGATGAAACCTTAAACCCCACCACCGTGTTAAGATAACACAGCCCTGGGGGATAGGAGAGAGGGGAAGGTGAGGATGGAGTAAGAGGGGCAAGAAACCCCCATCAACACCATGTTAAGGTGACCCAGCACTGAGAATTAGAATGAGAGACAAGGAGGAAGGGAATTAAAAACAGAATTTAATGAATTTTAATAACTTTCAGTAATTCAACCTTAATTGCCAGTATCTCAAACTATGAAAACCTATTAACATTCTATTAATTGTAAACATGTGCAGTGGAGATAGCAATTTGTACACAACAACCATAATGACAGATTTATGTACCACCTTGTGTACATATCGTGCTTATTAGACACGTTGCGGACATGACTAATTATATATTACAGTATATAATTACACGTATGATGAGCACTAAACCCGTAAGGGTCATATAGCGCCTGGGGGAATGAGATGCATTAGATTCGAGCCAAGAAGGTTAGGTTGAGTTTTGGGTTACGCTAGATTACGTTAAGCTGGGTCTGGTTAGCGTAGGGTAAGTTAGAGTAAGGTAGGGTAGAGTAGGTTAGGGTTGAGAAAAGTTGGTTAGATTAGGAAAAGTTAGGTCGGGTTAGGAGTAGGGTACGGAAGGTTAGGTTAGTTTAGACCAGGTTAGGTTACGTGAAAATTCACTATTACAACTGTTAAATATAATGAAGCTGACCTAAGGTAGTTAAAGAAATAATAAATTATGTAGAACAGGACAATAAACTATGCACGACTGGGGTAACTAGTGACATGGTTCTCAGACAAATAGCGAAATTAAAAGCTAACAAATCCCCAGGTCCCGATGAACTGTTTGCAAGGGTCTGAAAGGAATGTAAAGAAGAACTCAGCAAACCTTTGGCTAATCTTTTCAATATATCACTACAAACTGGCATAGTGCCAGACAAGTGGAAAATGACAAGGCAGGTGACAGGTCCTTAGCTTCGAACTATAGACCAATAAACCTTACCTCCATAGTGGGAAAATTTATGGAATCAATAATTGCCGAGGCAATTCGTAGCCATCTTAAAAGGCATAAATTGATTAATGAATCTCAGCACGGTTTTACAAAGAGGCGTTCCTGTCTTATGAATTTACTAACTTTTTTCACTAAGGTATTTGAGGAGGTAGATCATGGTACTGAATATGATATTGTGTATATGGACTTCAATAAGGCTTTCGATAGAGTCCCACATCAGAGGCTATTGAGGAAACGTAAGGCACACGGAATGGGAGGAGAAATTTTTCCTGGATAGAGGCATGGTTGACAAATAGGCAGCAGAGAGTTTGCATAAATGGGGAGAAATCAGAATGTTGGCACGTCACAAGCGGTGTTCCACAGGGGTCAGTGTTGGGCCCTTTGTTGTTCACAATTTACATAAAAGACATAGATGAGGGAATAAATAGCGACATAATCAAATTTCCTGATGACACCAAAATAGGACGTCCAATTCATCCTAATGAGGACACTAGAGCACTCTAGGATGATTTGAATAGACTGATGCAGTGGTCAGAGGAGTAGCAGAGGCAGTTTAATATAGACAAATGCAAAGTTCTAAATGTTGGGCAGGAAAATAACCATGCCACACATATAAACTATATAATGTAGACCCTAATATTACTGATTGCGAAAAGGATTTAGGAGTTGTGGTTAGCAGTAATCTGAAACAAAGACAACAGTGCATAAGTGTTCGCAATAAAGCTAACAGAATCCTTGGCTTCATATCAAGAAGTACAAATAATAGAAATCCTCAGACTGTTCTTCGACTGTGTATATCTTTGGTTAGGCCTCATTTGGATTATGCTGCAGAGTTTTGGTCACCGTATTTCAGAATGGATATAAATGCACTGGAAAACGTAAAAGGAGGATGACAAAGCTGATCCCATGCATCAGAAATCTTCCCTATGAGGATAGACTGAGGGCCCTGAATCTGCACTCTCTAGAAAGGCGTAGAATTAGAGGGGATATAATTGAGGAGTATAAATGGAAAACAGGAATAAATAAAGGGGATTTAAAGAGCGTGCTAAAAATATCTAGCATAGACAGGACTCGCAGCAATGGCTTTAAGTTGGAAAAAATAAGATTAAGGATACAGGAAAGCACTGGTTTGGTAATAGAGTTGTAGATGAGTGGAACAAACTCCCGAGTACAATTATAGAGGCTGAAACTTTGTGTAGTTTTAAAAATAGTTTAGATATATACATGAGTGGGTGTGGGTGGGTGTGAGTTGGACCTGACAAGCTTGTGCTACTAAGTCAGATGCCGTGCTCCTTCCTAAAGTGAATGTGACCTGACCCGACTAGGTCAGGTCCCTTAAGAACCCTTGAAAACAGTTCATCAGGACCGGGCGATTTATTTTGCTTTAGTCGGTCTATTTCTTTCATAGTTGCTTAAGCCCGTAGGAGAGTTGGACCTGCCTCGCATGGGCCAGTAGGCCTGCTGCAGTGTTCCTTCTTTCTTATGTTCTTAAGAAGAGCTAACATCACTTCTAAAATTAATTTTTGTAAGTCAGTTAAAGTGTTAACTTTTACCGAAAAAAATGCACCTTGTTAATTAACATTATAAATTGTGTGGGGTGCACGACAAGGTAATAAACACTGGTCAGTGGGGAAGAAAAATCCTAAGACAAAAAAAAAACTAGTCGCAAATACGTGTATTTCTACTTAAAACTGAGGCCCTCTTCAGGTCATACGTATGTCGAGAGAAGAACATACAAGAAAAAAACCGCCCACTGCTCTTTCCCCGACATATATTTGTTCTCCCCCCATTTCTTTGCATCTGCTGAAGAGGACCTTAGATGAAGGTCAAACTATGAATGCAATATATATATATATATATATATATATATATATATATATATATATATATATATATATATATATATATATATATATATATATATATATATATATATTGTGGAGTGGAAAAGACTTCGTTCTCCTTCAGCCATGTGTGTCACCCTGCCTCGGTGGGATACGGCCGGCTCGTTGATATATATATATATATATATATATATATATATATATATATATATATATATATATATATATATATATATATATATATATATATATATGTTGTGCCGAATAGGTAAAACTGGTCATTTCGCAAGAACTCTTTAAAATTAAGTCCTGTCTAAAAAAAAAAAAATAGCTTATACGTTCTAAGATAATTTTTTTCATTGATGTTACTGTAAAAATTAAGAATTTTGTACCAAAAGAACCTTAGAAAACTTACTTAACCTTATTGCAATAAGCTCAATTTAATTTAGCCTTATCCAACTAAATATGTTTTATTTAAGTTTATAATAATTTAATATTAAACAAACACAATGAAATATATTTTTTTGTTGGGTTCTGAATGATTTTTGCGAAATTATTGCATACAAAAATTTTCGCTTGCCTTATTCGGCAAGAAGACCGTTGTTATTCAAGCCAAAACTTCCTTGCATTGTTAAAATCTCTAGTAAGGCTGATGCATGCAGGGGATGAGATGAAAAGCTGTAAGCCTTCTCCCTGAAAGCTGGTTGCCTTGGATCAAACGTCTAGCATTGTGCTAGGAGCCAAGGTATTGGTCCAGTGTGGTGAGAATGGTATAGCACTGCGTACCTTGTTCCAAGGTTCGTAGGTTCGAGTCTCCTTCGGCCAGAGATCACTGTTTATATATATATATAACATACATAAGGAAGGCCCAAGATTACTCATTTTCAAAAGAAACTGTTCTAAAGCAGTTCATTTTAACTAATTATACGTATAAATTATAACGTATAAACATGCAAACAGTATCCAGTTAGGGCGATGCCCACCTAGGTAAGTCAACTATCTGCGGTAACAGGGGGGTTGAGGTTCAGCTCCTGGCTTCCTATTAAGAAGCACATCTGGAGGAGGTTAATGGGAAGGGTGTAGCAACGTAATGTATGCAGTTAGAGCGCGTTAAAACAAGTGCCCAGCAGTGGCTAGTGCTAACACTGGTCTCAGACACTGTCGCAAGTGACAGTTCTCGCTCGAGTGTTCTCACTGGTGAGTGCTATTATTAAATGAAAGCTGAGCCAAGTTGATATGCAAATAGAAACTTTTGCTCTGGAGATGACCCATTACCGTAATGTTGAGACTTGATTTGAGAGGCAGATGGACGCGCAAATTTTAATGTCTTCCTCGAGTGCCAAACTGAGTATTTCTACAATTTGACTTTAACTTTGTATACTTTATCAACATCATCTTACGTTCTTAACGTATATATTATTTGCTGTTTCACGCCAATTACTTCCTACAATTTATATATATATATATATATATATATATATATATATATATATATATATATATATATATATATATATATATATATATATATATATATATTCATGCTTAACAATTCGCAAACAGGCGAAATTATTTACAAACATTGTCTTTACGTCCACAGCAGGACTCGAACCTGCAAACTCTGTATCAGAGTCCACAGTACTTTACCACGGAGCTAGACCCAAGATAAGTATACGCGTCCAGCCGGAGCCAGACGATGTTTCCCCATGCTCTCTTTCTTGAGCAGGCACACGTGTGCGCACGCGCACGCACACACACACACACACACACACACACACACACACACACACACACACACACACACACGAGTTAAGCCTTCTTAGTGAGGGGACGTTTAATCAGGGCTCTGTGTTTAAGCTGTTTTCTTTCTAGGTTACAGGTGGCTGGAGACAGTGAAAGACTTGCTGGGTAACTAGTGTTCTGCAGCTGATACTGATTATCGGAAAGTTCTTCCTGATAATGTAGCAAAATAATGATAGTCGTGCCGAATAAGTAAAACTTGCGATTTTGGCTTAAATAGCAACGCACTTCTTGCCGAATAGGGCAAGCCAAAATTTGTGTATACAACAATTTCGCAAAAAACATTCTGAATCTAACGAAAAAATATATTTCACTGTTTTTATTAAATTATTGTAAACTTATATAAAATATATTTAGCTGGATTAGGCTAAATAAAACTGCGCTTGTTATAGAAAGGTTAGGTTAAGTTTTCTAAGGTTCTTTTGGTACAAAATTTAATTTTTACATTACCATAAATTAAAAAAATGTATCTTTAAAAATGAGAATTTTTTTTTAGAAAAGACTTAATTTTAAACGAGTTTTTGCTAATTGACCAGTTTTATTTTCTCGGTACGACATATATGTATGTATGTATGTACATACATAGAACACTAGCTATAATCTTTTCATTCACATCATCACAGGCTTTTCAGTACATAAATTCATTTTCGTGTAGAATGAAGCAAATATATCCTCGATTTAATCGAAGCATTTCTGAAAATGTACAGGGAAAAATAAACTCTGAATGAGGCCTCATTAAACTTTTCATATCTGACTGACTGTTACAACCAAGAGCAGTTATGGACGGGTGAAATTTTTATTTTTTCCCCAAGCTAAGAGCTTCCTGATTTCGAGAACCGAGACTATAATTAAAATTCATTAAAAGTGTGCTGCCAGACAGGAAGAAGAGGCTGTGGTATTACACCAGTTACCATGTTCCGTTGCACAATATTGACCCCTTTCCCTTTCCCCTTGGAACTTAAAATTGGCTAAATACCGTTATTGACCTGGTAGCAACAGGTGCAATATTAACATCTTGGAGGATGCAACCCACTCAGTGAGGTCGAACACAGAATGTTCTGGGCAGCAGATGGTACAGTATTGATGATCAGCGGATGGAAATGGTGTAATATTAAACATCTGATACTCAAGTTGGAAAATATTGACAGACTGGTGGCTGCAACTTGCGCAGTATTGCTTATTGCTGTAACCAGCGCAATTTTAACATGTTTTAGCTGTAATTACAACATTGACCGTTTCTGACTGTAATCGCCGCAATATCGATGCTGAGGGATGTAACTGTTAATGTACAACGAAATGGCAATGTATATGTATACTAGTATATGGAGTGGGCACTATCAGAATATATGCAGCGGCCACTACTAAAATATATGTAGTGGGTACTTCCAGTAAATGCGAAGTGGGTACTGGCAGAACATATGGAGTGGGTATTGTCTGAATACATGCAGTGGGTACTAGCTGAATGAAAGCAATGGGTATTAGCGGAATGAATGAGTACTGGTAGAATTAATTTCATCACTTCTTCGTAAACATTCCTCAGCCCCATCAGTAGCACCAGTGTAGGGGGAGGTAAGTCATCGCCAGTACCAGATACAGGAGCAGCATCCAATGCTGCAGGTACAGGAGCAGCAGCATCCACTGCAGCAAATACAGGAGCAGCAGCATCCACTGCAGCAGATACAGAGACAGAAATATCCACTGCAGCAAATACAGGAGCAGCAGCATCCACTGCAGCAGATACAGAGACAGAAATATCCACTGCAGCAGATACAGGAGCAGCAGCATCCACTGCAGCAGATACAGAGACAGAAATATCCACTGCAGCAGATACAGGAGCAGCAGCATCCACTGCAGCAGATACAGAGACAGAAATATCCACTGCAGCAGATACAGGAGCAGCAGCATCCACTGCAGCAGATACAGGAGCAGCAGCATCCACTGCAGCAGATACAGGAGCAGCAGCATCCACTGCAGCAGATCCAGGAGCAGCAGCATCCAGTGCAGCAGATACAGGAGCAGAAGCATCCACTGCACCAGATACAGAAGCAGCAGCATCCAGTGCAGCAGAATCAGGAGCAGCAGCATCCACTGCAGCAGACACAGGAGCAGCAGCATCCACTGCAGCAGAATCAGGAGCAGCAGCATCCACTGCAGCAGATACAGAAGCAGCAGTATCCACTGCAGCAGATACAGGAGCAGCAGTATCCACTGCAGCAGATACAGAAGCAGCAGCATCCAGTGCAGCAGAATCAGGAGCAGCAGCATCCACTGCAGCAGACACAGGAGCAGCAGCATCCACTGCAGCAGATACAGGAGCAGCAGCATCCACTGCAGCAGAATCAGGAGCAGCAGCATCCACTGCAGCAGATACAGAAGCAGCAGTATCCACTGCAGCAGATACAGGAGCAGCAGTATCCACTGCAGCAGATACAGGAGCAGCAGCATCCAGTGCAGCAGATACAGGAGCAGCAGCATCCACTGCAGCAGTCACAGCAACAGAAACAGCAACTTTTCCTGTGAAAGCAAGAAAAAGAAGGTCTTGTTTCTGTGAAAAAGTTATCAAACTTTACTGTTTATAGATTTACAAGTCTGCAGTCAGGTGCACCTATGTTATGCCAGAGAAGACTCTGCACTTTATAGAAACTTCTACACAAATATTTCCAGAGTTGACATATTCAATGTTTTAGCCCAGAAATTTTGCGAAGTACTTTTGCCACATTTAACAAGGAGAGATGAGCGAGGGAGTATTAGGACAATGTTTCACTCAGGAAAGACACACTCACTCACCGGCTTGAAAGAGTCTTGCCGAGTAGCTATTACGAGATAATGTTACCCTCCCTCCCTCCCTCCCTCCATCTGTCTCTCTCTCTCTCTCTCTCTCTCTCTCTCTCTCTGTTTCAATTACTTGTTTTCAGTTGTTTCAGTTACTTGTTGGGGTGGCCTGGTGGCTACAGCTCTCGCTTCAAACACAAAAGACCCGGGTTCGATTCCCGGCCGGTGGAAACATTTCGACGCGTTTCCTTACACCTGTTGTCCTGTTCACCTAGCAACAAATAGGTACCTGGGTGTTAGTCGACTGGTGTGGGTCGCATCCTGGGGGACAAGATTGAGGACCACAATGGAAATAAGTTAGACAGTCCTCGATGACGCACTGACTTTCTTGGGTTATCCTGGGTGGCTAACCCTCCGGGGTTGAAAAACCGAACGAAATCTTATGTTATTTTATCTTCAATGGCACTTGTAGACGGACACTTCGTCTGTTATGTGTTTGAGTGTGTACTCGCCTATATGTGATTGCAGGGATCGAGTCACAGTTCTTGGTCCCACCTGTTCGCTGGTCGCTACTGGTCCACTCTCTCTCTCGGCTCCTTGACACTTACTGTACCTCTTCTTTAAGTTATGTATGGATCCTGCCTTTACTATGACACAGTTAGCGCCAGAATTTACAAGCTATACACGTGAATCAATCAACTTGTCAATTAATCACACACACACACACACACACACACACACACACACACACACACACACACACACACACACACACACACACACACACGCACGCGCGCACACACACACACACACACACACACACACACACACACACACACACACACACACACACGCACGCGCACACAGACGTACACACACACACGTACGTACACGCACACACACACACACGTACGTACACGCGCGCACACACACACACACATTCACACACACACACAAATAGCTCAAGAAAAATTCCGTCATAATTTCAGATTTATGAGAAACATTGGCTCTACCTCTCCCTCTCGTTCCTTAATTTTTCTGGGATTAAATCTTTCCCACTTGGTTATTATTAACAGGTGGGTCCGGGACCAACTGGGACTCGGGTACACCCACAAACTAGGACTGAATGAAGGTGGGACCAGCTGAGACTCAGGTACACCCACACTCACCTGTCAGGAAGACAACAGCGAGTCATGGTACGTGGCGAGGTGTCACATTGGGCGCCGGTAACGAGCGGGGTGCCACGGGGATCAGTCCTAGGACCGGTGCTGTTTCGGGTATTTGTGAACGACAGGACGGAAGGAATAGACTCTCAGAGTGTCCCTGTTTGCAGATGATGTGAAGTTGATGAGAAGAATTCAATCGGACGAGGACCAGGCAGAACTACAGAGGGATTTGGACAGTGCAGGCCTGGTCCAGCAACTGGCTCCTGGTGTTCAACCCACCAAATGCAAAGTCATAAAGATTGGGGAAGGACAAAGAAGACCACAGACGGAGTACAGTCTAGGGGGCCCAGAGTCTACAAACCTCACTCAAGGAAAATGATCTTGGTGTGAGTATAACACCAGGCACATCAATTGAGGAGCACATCAACCAAATAACTGCTGCAGCATACGAGCGCCTGGCAAACCTAGGAACAGCATTCCGACATCTAAATAGTCATTCAGGACCCTG
Organism: Cherax quadricarinatus; assembly: GCF_038502225.1. NCBI lineage: Eukaryota > Metazoa > Arthropoda > Malacostraca > Decapoda > Parastacidae > Cherax > Cherax quadricarinatus. The sequence goes on along the minus strand of NC_091319.1, from coordinate 14,897,511 downwards.
TATATTGTGTACGTTAGGCCCATATTGGAATATGCAGCGCCAGTTTGGAACCCTCACCTAGCCAAGCATGTAAGGAAACTAGAGAAAGTACAAAGGTTTGCAACAAGACTAGTCCCGGAGCTAATGGGGTATGACCTACAAGGAGAGGTTAAGAGAAATCGACCTGACGACACTGGAAGACAGGAGAGATAGGGGGGATATGATAATGACATATAAAATACTGAGAGGTATATGCAAGGTGGACAGAGACAGGATGTTCCAGAGATGGGAAACAGCAACAAGGGGTCACATTTGGAAGTTGAAGACTCAGATGAACCATAGGGACGTTAGGAGTATTTCTTCAGTCACAGAGTTGTCAGGAAGTGGAATAGCCTGGGTAGTGATGTAGTGGAGGCAGGATACATACATAGCTTTAAGAAGAGGTATGATAAATCTCACGGAGCGGGAAGTGTGATCGGGTAGCGGCCAGTTGAAGAGGCGGGGCCAGGAGCTGTGACTCGACCCCAGCAACCACAACTAGGTGAGTTCACTGGGACTGACTGAAGGTGGGATCAGCTGGGACTCAGGCACACGCACGCACTGGGACTGACAGAAGGTTGGGACCTCCCCCCACACCACTACCACCACACACACCTGTAACCCACAAAAGCTACAACGAAATGAACTGCAACAACTCAACTACAATAATATAAACTACTGCAAGTACAACAACAATTAATGCTAGAAAAATAAAGAAACTAATACATAAACTAAAGCAATTACTTCGGCTCTAACTACAAATACAGCAATAATAAATACTGCTACAACAATTCCTACAATACCATAAGTATCTTATTGTTTGAATTTCTCTTCTCGTAGTTTCATGTACTGAATGTTTTTTATGTCGAGAAACAAACTAAAATATTTCTTTTAATTATTATAATAATGGCAATGATTAAAAATAACGTTTAAATGTTTAAAACAATTATAACAGTAGTAAGAGTTTCAACACACTTGCACATGGACCCACCCAGACTCACGAAATCGTAATGACACGATTGCAAACAAACCATACCACGGACGGGGATAGAACCCGCGATCGATCTGGAGTTTTGAGACTCTGATCGCGGTTTCTATCCCCGTCTGTGGTATGGTTTGACCCACCCAACTCACCCACCCACCCACCTCACACACCCACAAACATCACGCAGATTAGTAAATTGTAAGCAACGATGGAAATTAGTACGTATCGTAGGGGCGTCGAGGAACACACTGCAAGATACTCGCTAAGATTACCTCTGGTAACTCAAGCTAATACGACCTAGTCAACCAGCTGCCTCGACAAGTTTGATACTGAACATTAAAATGGTATAAAATACCGACAGGATGTTAGGTAAGACACACATGCAACAGTTAGGTATCTTTAGGCGAAACGTTTCGAAATAAAGATACCTAACTGTTGCATATGTGCCTTACCTAAGAAGTTTGATACTCGTTGCCGCCGAGTCTGGGTGTATCACAGGGTGGCTGCAAGAGTTGAGCGTTCCCACAGCTTCAGTTCCCACAGCTTCAATCAAGGAGAAATAATTTTATGGTGTGGTTTTCCTCCACTGCCTGACAGCTTGTGGTGTCGTGGTAGTGACTGTTAATAAAAATGGCAAAGAAACTGGAAATAATTAATATGCAAATTGAAACGATCGCCAACACATTACAAATGAATTAACAAGTTCCACGGTTGAGCGATTATTAATTGCGTATTTCTCTACCTGCTACATATCAGAGGCCCACTTCTTACTGGTTCAGGTATGTACAGCCATTCAACGAGATGTAGCTCCTGGGTCCCACACTACCTAGCTCATGCAGCTGATGAACCCTTAATGGCATACCTGACTATCTTCATTACCCTACTAAAGTCTCCCAACTCACCCCCACAAATTTCAAAACCTTATACGAGCCGCATCCTATGTGATGGAATATGACAGGAAAGTGTCATATTCCATCACTGTGTAACTAACATATGGAATAAAGCAGCAACATACTGATGATGTATCAAACTGATAAAAAAATATAAATGCATAACAGTAAAACGGGATGTAGCTCCTGGGTCCCACACTGCTTGTATAACCTGGAAAAACCTTCAGGATCACACAGGGTGTAGCTCCTTAGCCCCACACTACACAGTCGTACAAAAAACTGTAGTTATTGAGCTTCACACTGCCTGGTATTATAACCTCATGCATTTCCCGGATCCTACACTGCCTGGTCATACAACAGTGTAGAGCTCCTCGACTCCACACTGCCTGGTCGTACGAGGGAGTGCAGGTATTGAGTCCCACTCTAAATGAGTGCTACTAATCTTCCTAGAGAAACCTGGATCGATTCAAAATCGCTCTCCCCTTCAATAAATTCGTCATTAACATGTCTGATATGATAGAGAGAGAATACGTATACAAGAAAAATAAGACGAGTATTACATCTAAAAATATTTCTTTCCTAAACGTATCTAGAAGGATTAATCTCATCTAAAACAGTCGCTGTGACAAAATATTTCGAGCATTTACTAATGATGAATAAAACGTGTATAATACCTGTGCATCCTTATAAATGGAAGCGTTTCTTCATCTAGTGGATTTTTATAATAAAGACACCCAGGTGGAGCACCTGTGTTTTATCCTGTGGATACTGTTTATCATTATCGTAATGGTACCAGTTGCTAATATTGTATCACAGATTCCTCATGCAAAACCACAGTAAATGTTGTCCAAGTCTGTCAATATTCTGATGAAAATTTATCACAGCCTAACATATTACATAATTTCTTTTAAAATTTAATAATTTCGTTTGTAATATTAAGACAAGAGGCCGTCTAGATGTTCTGGCATGCGGATTAATGTCACCAACGGCAGAGACTGACCTTCTAGTTGGCATTACAACCTCAGCTCCGCAATTTCCTTCTACTCAGGAAAGCCGAGAGGTCCTGAACATTAAGATCAAAGTAAGACCAGCTCAAACACTCAGCATTTTAAGAGATCCCAGAAGCTGCTAGCCCTCGGAACTTTTATTCAGAAAGTCTCTGTACATTATAACTGGAAGCGGCTAATACCAAACAATTTGAGAAGTTTAAACATTTTCCAAGAAGTGGGAAGCTCTTTATGAGCGAAACTAAGCAAAAAGTTGGAAAATTTAGAAAAGAAACTTTTGATGCGAAACATTTTCTTACCGGTAATCTTTAAACCAGACGATATAAATATTATACAAGGAATTTATAGCACTTCTCTTGCTTTAAGAAAATAAATTTTGGGGGCATTAACATAAGAATACTGGTAATAAATAAAAAAAATTAAAGCAAATTTACATGTTTGGCGCGTGCGTGCGTGCGTTCGCTCGCTCCAGAGAGAGAGAGAGAGAGAGAGAGAGAGAGAGAGAGAGAGAGAGAGAGAGAGAGAGAGAGAGAGAGAGAGAGAGAGAGAGAGAGAAAGAGAGAGAAAGAGAGAGAAAGAGAGAGAAAGAGAGAGAAAGAGAGAGAAAGAGAGAGAAAGAGAGAGAAAGAGAGAGAGAGAGAGAGAGAGAGAGAGAGAGAGAGAGAGAGAGAGAGAGAGAGAGAGAGAGAGAGAGAGAGAGAGAGGCAGGCAGGCTTGCTGATTGTAAACAGAGCTCCCCCATACCCACCCAACCCCATGAAAACAAAAGCGTAGCAGTTACACAGCATCCATTGTACACAGCCAACACAACATAATGAATGTTAGTCACAACCACAGCGTCTATCATACACAGCCAGCACAGCATAATGAATGTTAGTCACAACCACAGCGTCTATCATACACAGCCAACACAGCATAATGAATGTTAGTCACAACCACAGCGTCTATCATACACAGCCAACACAGCATAATGAATGTTAGTCACAACCACAGCGTCTATCATACACAGCCAGCACAGCATAATGAATGTTAGTCACAACCACAGCGTCTATCATACACAGCCAACACAGCATAATGAATGTTAGTCACAACCACAGCGTCTATCATACACAGCCAACACAGCATAATGGATGTTAGGTGAAGACACACATGGTGAATTATGGGTATAAACAACCAGAGAGAAGTTTGTCACGGAGGAAGTGTGAGGAAGATAAGCCTAGGTTGGAGAGGTCAACGAGAGAGAGAGAGAGAGAAAGAGAGAGAAAGAGAGAGATAGAGAGAGAGAGAGAGAGAGAGAGAGAGAGAGAGAGAGAGAGAGAGAGAAAAAAAAACTTTTAAAAACAAAAAGCTTAAAAGGAAACCGTAGGTGACACATGGCACCTGAAGAATAGGAGGGAATTTAGTTTGATCCAAAAATGGATAAAGACACCCTTCTTGAAGGGATTAAACCTTAATAAAACAGCAATAACGATAATTAATAATAATAATAATACGCCTCTGAGTCATACACAAAGTGTCATTAGCACTTTAACTTCGACGTTACTTGCCTCGCTCAAATTTTTTTTTCTAACAAAAACACTTTCAATCAACGCGACAATTGTACCAGGCAATTTCCAGCAGAAAAAGCGAGAAAATGGAGCGTGGAGATTGGCAGTGAATTAAGGCAAAGTGTTTTAATATTCCGGGCAGCTGCAGCCTCCCGCCTGCTCTCCTTAATGCCAGCTCAAAGTTGAAAATAAATTACACACTCACTCAAAAGTTCCTGACCCCATTTTTTACCCTTTTAAGAAATAGCTTTCTTTGCATCTCTTCCCGCTGTGTGTGTGCATATGTGTATATACAAGCGTGCGCGTGTATATTTACATACGAAGATTTATATATATATATATATATATATATATATATATATATATATATATATATATATATATATATAGATATATATATATATATATATATATATATATATATATATATATATATATATATATACACGTGTGTGTGTGTGTGTGTGTCGTGCCGAATAGGTAAAAGTTGCGATTTTGGCTTAAATAGCAACGATTTTCTTGCCGAATAAGGCAAGAGAAAGTTTATGTATGTAATAATTTCGCAAAAAATTATTCTGAACCTAACGAAAAAAATATATTTCTCTTTGTTTATTATTAAATTATTGTTAAGTTATCTAAAATATATTTAGCTTGATTAGTCTAAATCAAATTGCGCTTGTTATAATAAGGTTAGGTTAGTTTTCTAAGGTTCTTTTGTTACAAGATTATTAATTTTTACATTACCAAAAATGAAAATTGTAAAATTAAATAACCTAGCTCATTGCGTAAATTTTACTGTTCAATTTTAAGAAAATAACTCATTGCCTTTTCTAGATGTTTTAATTATTAAGGGAAACCATGATTTTGAATTTTAAATTTACAGAAAACCAATAACTGTTGTTATGTGCATTATTATTCTTCGTATCATGATAGAGTTAAACTTTGTGTATTCTCTTCAATGTTTTCGAGAGTTTTGTGTATTCACAGTCCGGAGTTTATAAATGAAGAAATCTTGAAGATTTATGAAATATCTAAAGATATAAAATACCCAAAAACTTAAATGATAAATCTTATAAAATTGCAAGAAATACTTTCTACAATTTAAAAAAGGACAAACATTCTTATTTAACTAAAAATATGTTGGTTCTCTCTTACTATGAAAACTTTCTTGATATACCTTCTATGGGATCCTTTTCAGAAGGGGATCGAAATATACAGATCAATTAATCTCCTGAGTTTGTCTTCATGTGGGTTATTATTGAGCATGCTGAGAGCTTAATATAAACTACCTCTGGCTTACCATTATGTCTCTGCCCCCATTTATGGAGCTCAAGCCCCCGCAGGAGTAACTGGGCAAGGACACACGTCAGTATAAAATGGAGTGCTCGACACAAATATTGACACCTGTGTTTAGTTTGCACTGGATCCTCTAGGCTAAACAGGTGCTTTCTGAGGTTCCTTGCACCTGCAGCTGGGTGCTACACACACAACTGGCAAATCTGGTTCAGTAGAACAGATAATAAAGCGCACTCTCTCTGTATATGTGAATGTAAGTAAATAAAACTCTGTGTGTGTCTGTGCCTGTGTGTGTCTGTGCTTGTGTGTGTGTGTGTGTGTGTGTGTGTGTGTGTGTGTGTGTGTGTGTGTGTGTGTGTGTGTGTGTGTGTGGACTGGGTTCACATCTGTTGCTCAATCCACTTCTAAACAAAGGTCACCAGATCGTGAATAAATCAACAGTATTAAGTGTATGATATAAACTTCGGCAACTGACACCAACAAGTGGTATAGGAAGACACGTGAGCAAATACTAGGACATATTTATTAGGAAAACTTCGTTCCTTGGACAGTCACGAAGGTCTCAGGAGGATAACGTAGATAAGACACATGTGCAACACTCAAGCAACAATTACGGTACCCAGGTGTTGCTCGCATAACTCATTTTCTTTCTTGTTGGTTTGTAGACTGTATATAATAACACAGGAGTGAAACGTTCTATAATAAATATGCACTAGTGTTTACTCATTTGTCTTCATAAATCACTTGTATAAAGAGAAAACTGAAAACAACACCGGTGACCCCACATTTTCAAGTCTCTGATTTGTGTGTTATTACCGAAACACGTGACGTTCAATATGCAGAAAAAAAATTGAAAAAATGTACGTTCTTTTTACATTCCCAGCGCTTTGCATACGATCCAAGCTACGCTTGTAGCCCGAGCGCTGCCAGTACGAAGGAATTTCTATATTTTTTCACCGTGGTGTTTTTTCCTGCATACATACATATATATTAAAAAAACATATATCGGAATATAGAGACGAGGGAAATTGTTCTCCTGATCTCAGATTATTCACTCGTTGTTTTTTGTCAGTGAGCTCAATAACTTATTAAAACACAGACGAGGCCAATTAGTCACTGACTTCAAGAGCGGTGAACATGTCTTTCTTGAAAAACTCCAGATGAGATTATAATTTTATTTCTTAATTGACGTGACATACCCGTGAAATACCGGAGACCGGTTCTGAGAGTAGTTCCACTTTCGTATCCGGTCTGATGCCAGAATTCCTTATATACCGTCCGAACACGACTTATAGATCCATAAGCCAGGTCCAGATAATCTAACTCAATTCTTAGCTTTATTACGTCTCCTATAGATTACCCATATCACTAAATAGAAATACGAATTATAACACAAATAAAGAATATGACACACAGTATATCATATACTCTACTAGTTTCTGGTTTACACGTACACATATGGTAGTTACAGTATATTCCCACATATTAGGTATTGGGCAGTACTGTGTGTTTCATGCCGAAATCGCTAAGAGTTATAGAGAATATAAAGAAATCTCCAAAATTGTCCCTAAGATCTAAATAAAGTTAGGATTTCAATGGAACTTTATGACACAATGTAACAATGATAAATGCTAGTATAAACGTTTAGTAATTAACCTTTGTAACCCTCGAGAAATAATGACTGATAAATGGCTGAGATAAACAAACACATCTGACAACACTGCATATTATTCCCTCATTCAAGCGACTGACACAAAACAGCCAAAAGGTAATGCAACACCAGCATGTACAGGCAAAAGATATCTTCCAAATTACGTATGAAATCACGATATTGAATAGAAAGGAAAAATATACAAGGCAGTGGCCATGAAAAACATTTTTAACACACCATTTGGTGGTAAAAGACTTTTTTTATGGAGTGCTTGACATTACTGGAAAACTTTATAGGTCGATTATTTTTGCATAAAAATTTAACGAAGCTATTTAAAGGTAAAGGATAAATTAGTAAATTATTAGACTATAATATTTATATTCTCGTTCAACTCGTAACCAAATATAATTACTGGGTCACCACAACGCTGGGAACTGGGATATACTGGTTGCGGCGGAGTTTAATGAAATCTACACAAGTTAATTTTAAATAAAAATAAAAATGTTCCAAATTATGTATATCATAACAAACTTTTACATTTAAGAACAACCGAAAGCACTAACACGTACAGTAAATTTTCACTGAAACAAAAGAGAAATTTTAGAATTCTTAATTCTCCTATTACTATTTTTTGCCCTGTTAGCAAGAGCCATATGGTGAATATAGCACAGAGAGCCTATTGGGAATTTACCTATACAACTTAACTATAAATAACAATATATACATGCGTTACAGCAATGGAGTATTTCGATTTTTAAGTTAATATGAATATATTGATCAGATTAAAATGAAATTTTCAACTAAAGGTAACTTGGATAGTCAAGATATTGCTCTGAAATTACCTGCGGAATCAGTCGATTGGTTTTAACGATCAGCGCAGCTGTGACCTGTACATGTGAGGATCTGTAGAGAATGGGGAAACTAGTTTGGTGAAAAAAACAGTTTGCGGAACATACACATTGCAGTCTCTTGTCCTCGTTCTCACTTCTCTCTTCCTGTTCGTTACTTCATTCTCCTCTCCCCCTCGTTGAAAATACCCCTCTCCCTCTCGCATACATATTCCTTTCACTACTGTCATCCTCTTCTTGATCTCTCCCGCTGTGTCACATACAAGTGTAGAAAGTGCTCTCACCATGACCCAGTTATGATAGTCAAATAACCAGTCAATGTAACAATCATTTTAATTTAGTAATATTGTGAAAACCTTCCTATATATTTATGCTTAATGTTTACTAGTCCAGACATGATGGCAGTGGAATTCGTCTTGAAGAAAAGACTTGAAAACAGCGACCGCGGAGAAACGGGTGCGGTTTTTGGATGAAATGTTGGTGACCCTGATATTAGCTTTTGCTAAGGCATTGGAAAACTTGCTACAAGTCTGAGCGGTGGTACCATAAATTACAGAGAGAGGAGCAGGATTACATTAGGCGACTATAGGGGTGCGCTGCCTAATCTTAAACCTGCAGATAATCGTCGCGTAGTAACCTTTCTTGTGAAACAAGAAGAGGTCAAATTCTCAGGTCTTGCAGGACACTGCACAGCTTGTCATATAAAGCGGAACCAACTCATGGTATCCCGTAACGAGAATATGGAATTTACTTGTGATATCTGACAAGGAATGTATGGAATCCACTCCTGTTATCGCACGAGTAGAGAGCGGAATCCACTTTGATATCTCATCACAAGATGGTAGAATCAATTCTCAACATTTCGCCCAAGAGTGAAATTTCACTCTAAAGGCAAGAAATTCTTACAGTGTGAAAAATATTCCAGACAGAATTCACTTTTCTTCAACATCAAAGTGGACCCGTCGCCTCATGTTTTATAATGAATTTCTGTACAAAGTTTGTATGAACACTGAATATATATATATATATATATATATATATATATATATATATATATATATATATATATATATATATATATATATATCACGCCGAATAGGTAAAACGGGTCAATTTGGAACATTTAAAATTAGGTCTTTTCTAAAGTTTTCTCTTATATGTTTAAAGATATATATTTTTTTATTTACGTTAATGTAAAAACTAATAATTTTGTACCAAAAGAACCTTAGAAAACTTACCTAACCTTATTATAACAAGCCCCATTTTATTTAGCCTAATACAACTAAATGTATTTTAGATAAGTTTACAATAATTTAATAATAAACAAACAATGAAATATATTTTTTCGTTAGGTTCAGAATGTTTTTTGCTAAATTACTGCATACACAAATTTTTGCTTGCCTTATTTGACAAGAGCGTTGCTATTTAAGCTAAAATTGCAAGTTTTACCTATTCGGCACACATAGGGAAATCAGATCAAACAAAAATGATCCGAAATGGATAAATAATAAATTAAAACATCTCATTGGTCAAAAGAGAGGCATAAATAGGCGAATCAAAAGAGGAGAGGGGCAGTTAAGAAATCAATATGTTCAGTTAAACAGAAATAAAAAAGGGAATAAGAAAAGCAAAGAGATATTATGAGGTTGAAGTCACAAGGGGATCGAAGACTAACCTAAAACGATTCTTTCCGGTATACAGAAGTAAGATTAGGGGCAAGACAGGCCCACTCAAAAGTTACAAGAGTCGGCTCACAGTTTTTACACAGGAAGATAATAGCGATATTCCAGAAATAATAAATTATGTAGAACAGGACAATAATAAACTATGCACGATTAGGGTCACAAGTGAGATAGTCCTTAGACAGATAAATTAAAACCTAACAAATCCCAAGGGTCCTGATTAACTGTACGCAAGGGTTCTAAAATGTAAAGAGGAGCTTAGCAAACCGTTGGCTAATCTTTTCAACATATCACTACAAACTGGCATAGTGCCAGATTGGTGGAAAAATGGCAAATGTGATACCTATATTCAAAGCAGGTGACAGGTCCTTAGCTTCGAACTATTGACCAATAAGCCTAGCCTCCACATTGGAAAAATATATGGAATTAATAACTGCCCAGGCAATTTGTAGCCATCTTGAAAGGAATAAATTGATTAATGAATCTTTGCACGGTTTTACAAAAAGACGTTTCTGCCTTACGAATTCATTAATTTTTTTCACTGAGGTATTTAAGGTAAATCATGGCAATGAAAATGATAGTGTATATGGACTTCAGTAAGGCTTTTGATAGAGTCCCACATCAGAGACTATTGAGGAAAATTAAGGCACACGGAATAGGAGAAATTTTTCCTGGATAGAGGCGTGGCTGACAGACAGGCAGCAGAGAGTTTGCATATATGGGGAGAAATCAGAGTGGGGGGCGCGTCACGAGCGGTGTTCCACAGGGGTCAGTGTTGGGCCCCTTGTAGTTCACAATCTACATAAACGACATAGATGAGGGAATAAACAGCGACATAAGCAAATTTGCTGATGACACCAAAATAGGCCGTCCAATTCATTCTGACGAGGACTTCAGAGCACTCCAGGAAGATTTGAATAGACTGATGCAAAGGTCGGAGAAGTGGCAGATGCAGTTTAACATAAGACAAATGCAATGTTCTAAACGTTAGACTCTAAAATAACCATGCCGCGTATAAACTAAATAATGTAGATCTATTATTGATTGCAAAAAGAATTTGGTAGTTCTGGTTAGAAGTAATCTAAAACCAAGACAATAATGCATAAGTGTTCGCATTAAAGCGAATAGAATCCTTGGCTTCATATCAAGAAGCATAAATAATAGAAGTCCTTAGGTTGTTCAACTGTATATATCCTTGGTTAAGCCTCATTTACATTATGCTGCAGTTTTGGTCACCGTATTACAGAATGAATATAACTACACTGGAAAACATACAAAGGAGGATGACAAATGGAATGTAAATAGCGTGCTAAAAATATCTAGCCAAGACTGGACTCACAGCAATGATTATAAGTTGGAAAAATTCAGATTCAGGAAGGATATAGGAAAACACTGGTTTGGTAATAGAGTTGTGGATGAGTGGAACAAACTCCCGAGTACCGTCATAGAAGCTAAAACGTTGTGTAGTTTTAAAAATAGGTTAGATAAATACATGAGTGGGTGTGAGTGAGTGTGAGTTGGACCTGACTAGCTTGTGCTAATAGGTCTGATGCCGTGCTCCATCCGTAAGTGGATGTGACCTGACCTGACTAGAGTGGGTCATTGGCTTAAGTCGGCAGGATACTTGGACCTGCCTCGCATGGGCCAGTAGACCTGCTGCAGTGTTTCTTCTTTATGTTCTTATAAGAGAAAAGTTTAGAAAGGACTTAATTTTAAATGAGTTCTTGCTAATTAACCAGTTTTGCCTATTCGGCACGACATTATATATATATATATATATATATATATATATATATATATATATATATATATATATATATATATATATATATGCATATGCAAAACAACCACTCTGAAAGAATAGAGAAATTCCAAGCGCTTTCGTGACTACTCACATTATCAAGGAACTATGAAAGTAAAGCATCCAAGGAAGCTATATAGGGGGTCTGGCCAACACCTCAATATCAGATCCCACAACGGTTAAACACCTGACGCGCGCCGACCCAACTGGATAGGTCCTTTGCACAACTCACCCACAAACTATTCTACCCAAGAAAATTTAAAAATTATTATTTGTCCAGTGTATTATTAAATTCTTCCCAAATTCTATTAATTATAAATGGATCTAATTTATATAAACCAAAGGAAATATTCATATTATTGTCAAAACTGCTTTTTATGAAACAAGATTCAATTATATTTCTGTCGACCATGGACTTGGATATAAATGGTATAAAATACCGACACAATGGAAATATAAACACATATGCAGTATAATGTGATCCTTTATTGACTACGTTTCGCCCACACAGTGGGCGAAACTACTTTCTCAACTTTTTGAAAATCAATTGGATGGTTAAAATCTCTTACATGAATAAATAGAGCATTGGAATCTTGTCCAGTTCTAATGCTATATTTATGTTGTTTTAATCTTAGTTCGAGATTTTTTACCAGTTTGATCGTAATAAACTTTATCGCAAATTTTACATTTCTAGGGTATTTTAAATTATTACCTATTTCATAAATTTTGGATATTTCCTCATCTATGAACTCAGAACTACAAATTCGTAAAGCTCTCAAAAATATTGATGAGAAAACAGACAGTTCGACTATCTTGATGCGAGGAATAATAGTGGACATAGGAACAGTTATTTGTAGGTTTTCTGTAAATTTTAAATTTGAATTCATTATTACCCTTAATAATTAAAACATCTAGAAAATAATTCCCCCCAAAATGCTGATGGATGTGTCTATAAGATTCCTTGTAAAATTTGCGATAAAGTTTATTACGGTCAAACTGGTAAAAATCTCGAACTAAGATTAAAACAACATAAATATAGCATTAGAACTGGACAAGATTCCAATGTTCTATTTATTCATGTAAGAGATTTTAACCATCCAATTGATTTTCAAAAAGTTGAGAAAGTAGTTTCGCCCACTGTGTGGGCGAAACGTAGTCAATAAAGGATCACATTATACTGCATATGTGTTTATATTTCCATTGTGTCGGTATTTTATACCATTTATATCCAAGTCCATGGTCGACAGAAATATAATTGAATCTTGTTTCATAAAAAGCAGTTTTGACAATAATATGAATATTTCCTTTGGTTTATATAAATTAGATCCATTTATAATTAATAGAATTTGGGAAGAATTTAATAATATACTGGACAAATAATAATTTTTAAATTTTCTTGGGTAGAATAGTTTGTGGGTGAGTTGTGCAAAGGACCTATGCAGTTGGGTCGGCGCGCGTCAGGTGTTTAACCGTTGTGGGATCTGATAGTGAGGTGTTGGCCAGACCCCTTATATAGCTTCCTTGGATGCTTTACTGTTTCAAGTGTCAGCGTTATGGACACCTGGGTGCACTCTGTCCGAACAGAGTAATCTGCGGTGTCTGCAGCCAGCACCACCCTACCGAGGAATGCATCACCAAGCTGAAAAATGCATCGCCACCCACTCCACAATGCCCGAACTGCAGGCAGAAACACCATGCCTGGAATCCTCGATGCCCCGAGAGGCTCGCCAGAATTCAAGAAGTCTGGAAGACGCCAAAAACTCGGCAACAGGCTATGCCGGATCATCAAACGATGGATGCAGAGAACCCTGCCATACCGCAGATCTCTCAGCAGCTAAACCAAGTCAATGCCCAGGAATTTCCAACCCTAGAAGCCTCAACCAGGCGTCAAGGTCAAGAACCTCCTGCACCCCTACCTCAACGAAGAAACAGAAACAAGAGGAACAGGAGGCGTCAACAGGGTGCATCGGGTCAATGCGATCAGCAGGCTGCACTAAACGAGCCTCCACCGGCCATAGCACGACAACGCAGGCACTCCTTACCCGGCACAGGCGCTTTGCAGACTCAACTGGCACCTCACCAGCAGATCCCGGCTACTCAACCTGGTATACAGCAACAGACCACGGTGCATACAATAAAGAAATCCAACCCTCAGCAGTCCCTACAGACCAAAGCAGCCCATATAATATCCACTGTTTCGAACCCATCTCCAAAGCAGGCCCTCACCAGGGAGGATCTCGTAGCACTCATCAAGGTGTTCACGGATCTTATTTGCAACACAATCAACTCCACGGAACAACAGAGCGCATTCCGGCAGATGGTCAGTACTCACCTGAGAGTGTGCTTTCTGACCGAAGAGGAGACAGTGGATGCCATGAATTTGCAGGTTCTCAGAGCGGGCAGGACTCAAGTCTCCAGCTCAGGAAACAACAGCGATGGAATAACCTCGGTACCAAATCACACTCTCAAGGTCCTACAATGGAACATTCAGGGCTTGAGGGGCAAACAGCACCTCTTGCTGGAGGCAGTAATTCGGGATCGGGTTGACATCGTCTTGCTACAAGAAACTCTGACTGTCCCGACTATGTGCCCAAGACTACCCGGTTTTGCTTGGTATTTTCGGCACATGGACCCGGGCATTCACTGCAGAGGCACAGCTGTATTTGTATCCAATACAATACCTCACGAGGTTATAGCCAACCCTGTGGACTGTGGGGAGGATGTCGAGGTACAGGCCATCCTTGTGCACATACCTGGGGCGCCCATTACCATCTATAACATCTACAAGAACCCAAGACACACCCTCGACATTGCAGAGCTCCTCGCACTAGCACGCACTGAGTGTATTATTGTGGGTGGAGATTTCAACGCACATCACCCTATTCTGCACTCTCACTCAGCAACCAATGCTGCTGGCAGACATATAGCAATGCTCCTACACGATATTCCAGAGGTAAAGTTGCTAAACAATGGAGACCCCACACACCTGTTGGGTGGCTGCCTCGACCTTACCTTTGGGTCAAGACAACTCGCAGCAGGAGCCACATGGGAAACTCATCCTCACCTTGTCAGTGACCACTTTGCAGTGATCACCACCTTCAACATCAACAGGCCTCCCACAGTTGTGCTGCCTCCTAGATGTGACGTAAAGAGGGCCAACTGGAAGGTGTTCCAGGATTATCTTCATGACTGGTGGTCCACATACTCTCTATCTGAAGACTGTGATACGGCTGAACAGGAGCTAATCACTGTTCTCATCCAGGCAGCAGAGTGCGCAATTCCAAAGAAGTCCGCAGGACGCACTCACAAAAGAGACTGGTGGTTCTACAACGACGAGGTGCGGGAGCAGAACCACCGCATCAACTCTTTTAGGAAGCTATACAGGCGTAACCCTACGGCAGAGAACAGGAATACTCTGAGAGCCATTGTGCAGCATGCCCGCAGAATCTCTCTCAGAGTAAAAACTGAGAAATGGCTGGAGTGGTGCTCAACATTCGGGCATCACACCACCTTATCTGAGATATGGGGCAAGCTCAACATAGCAACTGGCAAGAGCAAGCCGAGGCCACCAGCACACCCGAACCCATCCCAGGAAGCAGAGAAACTAGTGGAGCTTTTCACTTCCAGGGGAGCCTCCACTCAGCTCCCACAGGACATCCGGAATATACAGACGGATCTTCTGCCACAGCGCCAGCTAACGATACAAGCTGCATGTGAATCGGAAGATGTGACTGATGTAGACCTCACGGACTTGGAACTCCGACGTGCCATTAAGAACACAGGTGACACTGCCCCGGGCATCGATGGTGTGACGTACTCCATGATTGCACGGGCTGGGCAGAGTGGATGGGAGGCCATACTAGACGTCATTAACAAGTCGTGGAGGGCCAGGACACTCCCAGCAGCTTGGAAGAAAGCTACAATCGTACCAATTCCAAAGCCCAAGGACCCAGGCAGTATGAGACCCATATCGCTGACCAGCTGCTTAGCCAAGACTGCTGAGAGGATGGTGTTAAACCGCCTCCTATGGAAACTTGGACCCTCTCATCATCACATATTTGGCTTCACCAAAGGAGTGGGAACAGCAGAGTGCATAACCACTCTACTAAGCCAGATTGCTGATAGCAACAAAAAACCTAGTATCGTCGTTTACCTCGACCTTGAGAAGGCATTTGAGCTAGCCAGCCCCACAGCAATTCTGGCAATACTAGCTCGGAAGGGAATCAAAGGACGCCTCCTGGCCTGGATAGAGTCCTACCTTAGGGGCAGGCAGGCCTGTGTCAGCTTTCAGGGACACTACTCTTCCTTTAAAACCCTGGAAAACGGTACGCCACAAGGAGGTGTGCTCAGTCCTACCCTGTTTAACATCCTTATGCAGGAACTTGTGAGCCTTCCCTTTCATAGTGGTACACAGCTCCTCAGCTATGCTGATGATCTTGCACTAGTAGTGAATGGGAAAGGCAATTTAGAACGACAGGCTCAGAGAGCTTTGGACCTAATTACGCAGTCTTGCAAGGAACTAGGCCTCAAGATCTCGGCCGAGAAATCTCTTGCAATGATGTTCAAGGGACCAGATCCTATGAATAGATTACGTATTCAGGATATAGAACTTGAGTGGACAGGCTCCTACCTGTACTTGGGAATCTACATTGATAAAAAGCTGACCTTTCAGAAACAGGCCGAGTATGTCAGGTCACGTGCTCTACTCAGACTCAACGCCATGAGAGCCATGACGAGGCACCGTGCAGGGGCAAGCAAAGATGTACTTCGCTTGTACTATATACAAGCTATTCGCTCGCTCATTGACTACGGTGCACCGGCTTTAGCTCATCTCTTCCTGCAGAGCAGGCAAAGGGTGGAGGTCGTACAAAACCAGGCGATAAGAACTATGCTTGGGGCCCCCATCTGGACCAACACAGTATGTCTCAGATCTGAGGCCCGGCTTCCTTCCTTGGCTGACAGAGTAAGATACATAAACGCCTGCAAAGTGGCCACGATTCTGCACCGGCAGCAAGGTACCCCACTGAGGAGACGGATATTAACAACCATGTCACAAGATCCCACACTCTTCACGGACTACTCCTGGATTCGTTCGTTTTGTGCTGCTGGGCGGAAGCTGCTGCCTGTACAGCTGCTCTGTGAGAAGAGTTGTGACCTTCCTGTTGCTGGGTACCATCCACCACCTCCCTGGCGCCCAGATCCAGCCGATGTTTTCATCATGCAGCTACCCATCTCTAAGCGTCTCTGCAGTCAAGACACCCTCAGCAATCATGCTGAGACAAGCATGGCACTGGCAGAGGGAGGCACATGTGCAGTGTATTTCACAGATGGTTCTGTCGACCCTGACAGGAAGAGAGCAGCAGCTGGACTGTACCACAATGGTCACACACAAGGCTGGCGACTCCCTGACCACTGCACGATCCTTCAAGCTGAGCTGGTGGCGATTCAGCAGGCATTGTCACATGCCCTACGACATCGACTCCGACCTGTCATACATGTTGATTCCACCTCTGCAATCAATGCCCTCTCCCATCCTCAACCACAGGATAATGTTCACCTCATCACATCGATCCTGAGCATAATGACAGCCTTAGAAGTTCAGGGTAATAGATCGACATTGAACTGGATCCCCAGCCATGCTGGCATCCGGGGAAATGAGGCGGCAGATGATGCAGCCAAGGCAGCAACAGACTATCCACATGTTGGGATTACTGTCCCAATCAGCCTACGACAGACCAAACTGGTGGCTGCCAGAGCCACGAAACTTATGGGGGAGGTCTTAGGTGATACCCCATCTCAACAGTGGTACCGAGCAGCGACTCAGGGAGAACCCCCTCCATATGATAGAAGCTGGTCCAGAGCGCAGTGTACCGCCATCCATCGGCTTCGTTTGGGCTTTCCCACAGCCAAGAGGATGGTAGACAAGGCAGAGGAGGAGATGTGCCAGTACTGTCAGCACGTTGTCCAGCGGCCCCTAACACACTATCTTCTAGAGTGCGAAGCTACTGAGACACTCCGCAGGCAACTAGGGGTGATATTCCCTCCCGAAGAGGACCCAGAGATGACTGCGGCCACACTAGTGTACCATGGGGTCAACGAACCAGACAAGCTGTTACCTGTAATAATGACATATCCTCCTCCTCGCTAGTGTCCATAGTTACATATGGTGTCGCTTATGAGATGCACCAGTTGAACTGACCAGAGGGGCGCTTGAGCGGCATGCGTCGCATCATTGTGGAAACCTTTCTCCATCGGGAGCCAGAGACGGGTCATCGCAAGATTGGCACCCGTGCCAGGACTATGGTCTTGGCGAACATTATACATACTTTACTTTCATAGTTCCTTGATAATGTGAGTAGTCACGAAAGCGCTTGGAATTTCTCTATTCTTTCAGAGTGGTTGTTTTGCATATTCTGAAATCACCTGTTTACTGTGATCTTATTGCATATATATATATATATATATATATATATATATATATATATATATATATATATATATATATATATATTTTTTTTTTTTTTTTTTATCACACCGGCCGATTCCCACCAAGGCAGGGTGGCCCGAAAAAGAAAAACTTTCACCATCATTCACTCCATCACTGTCTTGCCAGAAGGGTGCTTTACACTACAGTTTTTAAACTGCAACATTAACACCCCTCCTTCAGAGTGCAGGCACTGTACTTCCCATCTCCAGGACTCAAGTCCGGCCTGCCGGTTTCCCTGAATCCCTTCATAAATGTTACTTTGCTCACACTCCAACAGCACGTCAAGTATTAAAAACCATTTGTCTCCATTCACTCCTATCAAACACGCTCACGCATGCCTGCTGGAAGTCCAAGCCCCTCGCACACAAAACCTCCTTTACCCCCTCCCTCCAACCCTTCCTAGGCCGACCCCTACCCCGCCTTCCTTCCACTACAGACTGATACACTCTTGAAGTCATTCTGTTTCGCTCCATTCTCTCTACATGTCCGAACCACCTCAACATATATATATATATATAGATATATATACACATATAGATATATATATACATATATATATATATATATATATATATATATATATATATATATATAGCACCTGACTTATGCCTTCCCATTTGAGAAAGTTATGTATTCCAGCGAACTGGTGATAGCTGTGGTAGTGGTGATAGTGGTGTGGGTTTAGCTAGGTGGAAGTGCTGGGGGTCCAGCCATGTAGTGGTGGTGGTGATAGTGGTAGGGGTCCAGCCATGTAGTGGTGGTGGTGATAGTGGTAGGGGTCCAGCCATGTATTGGTGGTGGTGATAGTGGTAGGGGTCCAGCCATGTAGTGGTGGTGGTGGTGGGTCTAGCCATAATTCTGATCTCTTTTCTCTCAGTAAATACATCTAGATGGAAAGAAGGCACCACACTGTATTTCATGAACCGCTAAGTACGTGTTGGTCATTCAAGGCAAGATTTCTAGGGGGTTCATTATGCTCCGTCCCGTAATCTGGTCCTGGTCTGTGGCTGCCAATACATTGTCGAGTTGTGATACTGTCAAAATGGTATTCTCTAAAATAGTGACCGAAACGACGTCTGTATTTCACTCCGGGTACATCCAGTATTAACAGTGAGAAGTAATGAGTAAACATATTTGCTGCACAGGAAATCTTGATAGTCAACCTTTCGCTCTGTTTCCCTCTGTGTGGAACTTTATCAAGGCATAAACAACTTCAAGCTCGACCCAGAGCGAAACACTGTCTGTAATAAAGGTTTGGTTCGCATACCTGAAGTATACCTGGAGTGTGTTCCAGAGTCAACACCCCAGGGGCCGGTCCATGACCATGCCTCACGGTGGATCAGGGCCTGATCAACCGGGTTGTTACTGTTGGCCACATGCAAACCGACTCACCCTTCCCCTCCACACCAGTGTACCTTGATCACTTAACCTTCCCCTCTACACCAGTGTACCTTGATCACTTGTCCTTCCCTTCAACACCAGTGTACATTGATTACTTGTCCTTCCCCTCTACACCAGTGTACCTTGATCACTTGTCATTCCCCTCAACACCAGTGTACCTGATCACTTGTCCTTCCTCTCAACACCAGTGTACCTTGATCACTTGTCCTTTCCCTCAACACCAGTGTACCTTGATCACTTGTGCTTCCACTCAACACCAGTGTACCTTGATCACTTGTCCTTGGCCTCAACACCAGTGTACCTTGATCACTTGTCCTTCCCCTCAACACCAGTGTACCTTGATTACTTGTCCTCCCCCTCTACACCAGTGTACCTTGATCACTTGTCCTCCCCCTCTACACCAGTGTACCTTGATCACTTGTCCTCCCCCTCTACAGAAGTGTACCTTGATCACTTGTCCTTCCCCTCAACACCAGTGTACCTTGATCACTTGTCCTTCCCCTCAACACCAGTGTACCTTGATCACTTGTCCTTCCCCTCAATACCAGTGTACCTTGATCACTTGTCCTTCCCCTCAATACCAGTGTACCTTGATCACTTGTCCTCCCCCTCTACACAAGTGTACCTTGATCACTTATCCTTCCCCTCAACACCAGTGCACCTTGATCACTTGTCCTCCCCCTCTACACCAGTGTACCTTGATCACTTGTCCTTCCCCTCAACACCAGTGTACCTTGATCACTTGTCCTTCCCCTCAACACCAGTGCACCTTGATCACTTGTCCTCCCCCTCAACACAAGTGTACCTTGATCACTTGTCCTCCCCCTCTACACCAGTGTACCTTGATCACTTGTCCTCCCCCTCTACACCAGTGTACCTTGATCAATTGTCCTTCCCCTCAACACCAGTGTACCTTGATCACTTGTCCTTCCCCTCAACACCAGTGTACCTTGATCACTTGTCCTTCCCCTCAACACCAGTGTACCTTGATTACTTGTCCTCCCCCTCTACACCAGTGTACCTTGATCACTTGTCCTCCCCCTCTACACCAGTGTACCTTGATCACTTGTCCTTGGCCTCAACACCAGTGTACCTTCATCACTTGTCCTTCCCCTCAACACCAGTGTACCTTGATTACTTGTCCTCCCCCTCTACACCAGTGTACCTTGATCACTTGTCCTCCCCCTCTACACCAGTGTACCTTGATCACTTGTCCTCCCCCTCTACAGAAGTGTACCGTGATCACTTGTCCTTCCCCTCAACACCAGTGTACCTTGATCACTTGTCCTTCACTTCAACACCAGTGTACCTTGATCACTTGTCCTTCCCTTCAACACCAGTGTACCTTGATCACTTGTCATTCCCCTCAACACCAGTGTACCTGATCACTTGTCCTTCCTCTCAACACCAGTGTACCTTGATCACTTGTCCTTTCCCTCAACACCAGTGTACCTTGATCACTTGTGCTTCCCCTCAACACCAGTGTACCTTGATCACTTGTCCTTGGCCTCAACACCAGTGTACCTTGATCACTTGTCCTTCCCCTCAACACCAGTGTACCTTGATTACTTGTCCTCCCCCTCTACACCAGTGTACCTTGATCACTTGTCCTCCCCCTCTACACCAGTGTACCTTGATCACTTGTCCTCCCCCTCTACAGAAGTGTACCTTGATCACTTGTCCTTCCCCTCAACACCAGTGTACCTTGATCACTTGTCCTTCCCCTCAACACCAGTGTACCTTGATCACTTGTCCTTCCCCTCAATACCAGTGTACCTTGATCACTTGTCCTTCCCCTCAATACCAGTGTACCTTGATCACTTGTCCTCCCCCTCTACACAAGTGTACCTTGATCACTTATCCTTCCCCTCAACACCAGTGCACCTTGATCACTTGTCCTCCCCCTCTACACCAGTGTACCTTGATCACTTGTCCTTCCCCTCAACACCAGTGTACCTTGATCGCTTGTCCTTCCCCTCAACACCAGTGCACCTTGATCACTTGTCCTCCCCCTCAACACCAGTGTACCTTGATCACTTGTCCTCCCCCTCTACACCAGTGTACCTTGATCAATTGTCCTTCCCCTCAACACCAGTGTACCTTGATCACTTGTCCTTCCCCTCAACACCAGTGTACCTTGATCACTTGTCCTTCCCCTCAACACCAGTGTACCTTGATTACTTGTCCTCCCCCTCTACACCAGTGTACCTTGATCACTTGTCCTCCCCCTCTACACCAGTGTACCTTGATCACTTGTCCTTGGCCTCAACACCAGTGTACCTTCATCACTTGTCCTTCCCCTTAACACCAGTGTACCTTGATTACTTGTCCTCCCCCTCTACACCAGTGTACCTTGATCACTTGTCCTCCCCCTCTACACCAGTGTACCTTGATCACTTGTCTTCCCCCTCTACAGAAGTGTACCGTGATCACTTGTCCTTCCCCTCAACACCAGTGTACCTTGATCACTTGTCCTTCCCCTCAACACCAGTGTACCTTGATCACTTGTCCTTCCCCTCAATACCAGTGTACCTTGATCACTTGTCCTTCCCCTCAATACCAGTGTACCTTGATCACTTGTCCTCCCCCTCTACACCAGTGTACCTTGATCACTTGTCCTTCCCCTCAACACCAGTGTACCTTGATCACTTGTCCTTCCCCTCAACACCAGTGCACCTTGATCACTTGTCCTCCCCCTCAACACCAGTGTACCTTGATCACTTGTCCTCCCCCTCTACACCAGTGTACCTTGATCACTTGTCCTCCCCCTCTACACCAGTGTACCTTGATCAATTGTCCTTCCCCTCAACACCAGTGTACCTTGATCACTTGTCCTTGGCCTCAACACCAGTGTACCTTGATCACTTGTCCTTCCCCTCAACACCAGTGTACCTTGATTACTTGTCCTCCCCCTCTACACCAGTGTACCTTGATCACTTGTCCTCCCCCTCTACACCAGTGTACCTTGATCACTTGTCCTTGGCCTCAACACCAGTGTACCTTGATCACTTGTCCTTCCCCTCAACACCAGTGTACCTTGATTACTTGTCCTCCCCCTCTACACCAGTGTACCTTGATCACTTGTCCTCCCCCTCTACACCAGTGTACCTTGATCACTTGTCCTCCCCCTCTACAGAAGTGTACCTTGATCACTTGTCCTTCCCCTCAACACCAGTGTACCTTGATCACTTGTCCTTCCCCTCAACACAAGTGTACCTTGATCACTTGTCCTTCCCCTCAATACCAGTGTACCTTGATCACTTGTCCTTCCCCTCAATACCAGTGTACCTTGATCACTTGTCCTCCCCCTCTACACAAGTGTACCTTGATCACTTATCCTTCCCCTCAACACCAGTGCACCTTGATCACTTGTCGTCCCCCTCTACACCAGTGTACCTTGATCACTTGTCCTTCCCCTCAACACCAGTGTACCTTGATCACTTGTCCTTCCCCTCAACACCAGTGCACCTTGATCACTTGTCCTCCCCTTCAACACCAGTGTACCTTGATCACTTGTCCTCCCCCTCTACACCAGTGTACCTTGATCACTTGTCCTCCCCCTCTACACCAGTGTACCTTGATCAATTGTCCTTCCCCTCAACACCAGTGTACCTTGATCACTTGTCCTTCCCCTTAACACCAGTGTACCTTGATCACTTGTCCTTCCCCTCAACACCAGTGTACCTTGATCACTTGTCCTCCCCCTCAACACCAGTGTACCTTGATCACTTGTCCTCCCCCTCTACACCAGTGTACCTTGATCACTTGTCCTTCCCCTCAACACCAGTGTACCTTGATCACTTGTCCTTCCCCTCAACACCAGTGTACCTTGATCACTTGTCCTTCCCTTCAACACCAATGTACCTTGATCACTTGTCCTCCCCCTCTACACCAGTGTACCTTGATCACTTGTCCTCCCCCTCTACACCAGTGTACCTTGATCACTTATCCTTCCCCTCAACACCAGTGCACCTTGATCACTTGTCCTCCCCCTCAACACCAGTGTACCTTGATCACTTGTCCTTCCCCTCAACACCAGTGTACCTTGATCACTTGTCCTCCCCCTCTACACCAGTGTACCTTGATCACTTGTCCTCCCCCTCTACACCAGTGTACCTTGATCATTTGTCCTTCCCCTCAACACCAGTGTACCTTGATCACTTGTCCTTCCCCTCAACACCAGTGTACCTTGATCACTTGTCCTTCCCCTCAACACCAGTGTACCTTGATCACTTGTCCTTCCCCTCAACACCAGTGTACCTTGATCACTTGTCCTTCCCCTCAACACCAGTGTACCTTGATCACTTGTCCTTCCCCTCAACACCAGTGTACCTTAATCACTTGTCCTTCCCCTCAACACGAGTGTACCTTGATCACTTGTCCTTCCCCTCAATACCAGTGTACCTTGATCACTTGTCCTCCCCCTCTACACAAGTGTACCTTGATCACTTATCCTTCCCCTCAACACCAGTGCACCTTGATCACTTGTCCTATCCCTCTACACCAGTGTACCTTGATCACTTGTCCTTCCCCTCAATACCAGTGTACCTTGATCACTTGTCCTTCCCCTCAACACCAGTGTACCTTGATCACTTGTCCTTCCCCTCAATACCAGTGTACCTTGATCACTTGTCCTTCCCCTCAACACCAGTGTACCTTAATCCCTTGTCCTTCCCCTCAACACCAGTGTACCTTGATCACTTGTCCTCCCCCTCTACACCAGTGTACCTTGATCACTTGTCCTCCCCCTCTACACCAGTGTACCTTGATCAATTGTCCTTCCCCTCAACACCAGTGCACCTTGATCACTTGTCCTCCCCCTCAACACCAGTGTACCTTGATCACTTGTCCTCCCCCTCTACACCAGTGTACCTTGATCACTTGTCCTCCCCCTCTACAGAAGTGTACCTTGATCACTTGTCCTTCCCCTCAACACCAGTGTACCTTGATCACTTGTCCTTCCCCTCAACACCAGTGTACCTTGATCACTTGTCCTTCCCCTCAACACCAGTGTACCTTGATCACTTGTCCTTCCCCTCAACACCAGTGTACCTTGATCACTTGTCCTTCCCCTCAACACCAGTGTACCTTAATCACTTGTCCTTCCCCTCAACACGAGTGTACCTTGATCACTTGTCCTTCCCCTCAATACCAGTGTACCTTGATCACTTGTCCTCCCCCTCTACACAAGTGTACCTTGATCACTTATCCTTCCCCTCTACACCAGTGTACCTTGATCACTTGTCCTTCCCCTCAACACCAGTATACCTTGATCACTTGTCCTTCCCCTCAACACCAGTGTACCTTGATCACTTGTCCTTCCCCTCAACACCAGTGTACCTTGATCACTTGTCCTTCCCCTCAACACCAGTGTACCTTAATCACTTGTCCTTCCCCTCAACACGAGTGTACCTTGATCACTTGTCCTTCCCCTCAATACCAGTGTACCTTGATCACTTGTCCTCCCCCTCTACACAAGTGTACCTTGATCACTTATCCTTCCCCTCTACACCAGTGTACCTTGATCACTTTTCCTTCCCCTCAACACCAGTATACCTTGATCACTTGTCCTTCCCCTCAACACCAGTGTACCTTGATCACTTGTCCTTCCCCTCAACACCAGTGTACCTTGATCACTTGTCCTTCCCCTCAATACCAGTGTACCTTGATCACTTGTCCTTCCCCTCAACACCAGTGTACCTTGATCCCTTGTCCTTCCCCTCAATACCAGTGTACCTTGATCACTTGTCCTTCCCCTCAACACCAGTGTACCTTGATCACTTGTCCTTCCCCTCAATACCAGTGTACCTTGATCACTTGTCCTCCCCCTCTACACCAGTGTACCTTGATCACTTGTCCTTCCCCTCAACACCAGTGTACCTTGATCACTTGTCCTTCCCCTCAACACCAGTGTACCTTGATCACTTGTCCTTCCCCTCAACACCAGTGTACCTTGATCACTTGTCCTTCCCCTCAATACCAGTGTAGCTTGATCACTTGTCCTTGGCCTCAACACCAGTGTACCTTGATCACTTGTCCTTCCCCTCAACACCAGTGTACCTTGATCACTTGTCCTTCCCCTCAACACCAGTGTACCTTGATCACTTATCCTTCCCCTCAACACCAGTGTACCTTGATCACTTATCCTTCCCCTCAACACCAGTGTACCTTGATCACTTGTCCTTCCCCTCAACACCAGTGTGTGTAGTGCCTGGGATTGAGAGGCACTGATAAAAGAGAAAGTAACTAAGAGAGAACATCCGAAGTGTCAATTTGAAATACATTTATTTTCATTCGGTCACAAAATCACTCAAAGAGGTAAAGAATCATTCTGACAATTTACACACACTAACACCCTCGGCAAAACACAGGGTTAAGCTACGCGTTCCTACCTCGCTTTCAGGCAGCTTTTCTTCATGCAGCTTAATTTGCATCACAGTAGCTGTATTTGAAATAGCTCTTGTTGTATTTCGAACAATTCTTAACACACACACACAGTTCTCCTGTAGAACCGCTGGTGTGCTTAACCTCTGGGAAATCTTTAGAGATACTTCCGGGTCAATTTTAAAAATTTCTTTGAAAATACAAAACATTACCTACTCTACGTCTTTTAATATACATATTTTACCTCTATCGTAAGATACTGTAGTCTGATTTATATATATATATATATATATATATACATTAGTGTACCCAGATCTTGGGAGTTGAATGTGGCATTGTTTTTTTTTTTTCTCAGAAATATTCTCAAGTTTTATTTCCGGTAAAGAATAAGACGTT
This sequence comes from Cherax quadricarinatus, assembly GCF_038502225.1. Lineage (NCBI taxonomy): Eukaryota > Metazoa > Arthropoda > Malacostraca > Decapoda > Parastacidae > Cherax > Cherax quadricarinatus. The sequence continues at coordinate 14,871,118 of NC_091319.1, read as the reverse complement.
TCTCTTTTCAGTCTCCCAGAAATTGGACTTTTCGCTGGCAACAGGAGTGAGTTTAATTAAATCTTCTGCTGTCCAGATTACAATTGCTGAAATTTAATTTTGTGCTAAGATTGTGTTATGTCTTACAGATTTTTTTTTTACATTTTTTTCACTGCCTTAGACTAAGTTAGGTCTTCAGGGAGACAATAATAAGAGATGTATCAGAAAGTAAGATTTATGAAGACTCTTCACTCTGGCACTTCTTGCGTCATTAAAAAAAACATTTACACTACTTATAATCAAGTTAATTATAATTAACCTCGGCTGTAATAGTCGTGTTACCCATCATTTCTCAGAACCTGCACTACTGTATTTACCTGATGAATCGAAACTTTACCGCAGTGTGCAGTATAAGCATTCAACTGATCGTTTACTGCAGTGTACAAGTACAGAATTGATCATTTACTAGTGTACATTATCCCAATGAACGTTTTCTCCTTCATTTATTGCACGTGTTCGAACTCACTGTTTGTGATTTGTTCAGAACCTGCACCAGTGTGTTTCGAGATCTCTCTTATTATACTTGTCATCAATGCTGGTAGGTGTTATATACTGAATAGTTGGTAATGTTTGTGTGTGGTTGTCACATTCCATCTTGTGACCATCCTTCAACCCAGCCACATGTCTCCCTTGGGGTCTCTCTCTTCTCCCTGTCTATCCTACCATTCAAGTCCTTCCACCCTCTCTTTCCCGCACGTCTATGTTTGTATGTGCAAGTGTAATTATCCACTCAAATATGTGGGAGGACGGAAGGTGACCTACAACTCAAAATTCGCATTTAAGAAAGGAACTTCATGACGACGTTTCTGTCCGTCCTGGACCACTGTGACTTGATGGTCCAGGATGAACAAAAATGTTGTCATAAGGTTCTCCCAGGTGCGGGTTTTGGGGAGTTGTCCCACCCACGTAGTAGCCTATATTTTAAGATTATCTATAAGAAGTTGGAATCCACTGTGTCACTGCTCAGTTCATTCCAACTGACCAACTGGAGAGTGTTCCGGGGGTCAACGCCCCTGCGACCCCGTCCATGACCAGACTTCGCGGTGTAAACGATACAAGTACTAACCAAACCTAACGTTGCTTAAATTCGCTGATCGTACGAGAAGCGGTGCGTTCAACGTGGCATGACTCGTCTTCACCTACACGTTCGTCTAGCGCGTGCCTATTACCACTACAGAAACTGAAAGAAGTACTTCCTAGCATTCCTCTGGCTCACCTGTGTCTCCTGCCGTCCTCTTTTAACGTCTCAAACAGCTGACCGTACTAATTTTTTGTCTAGTGTCTTCAGTATTTTGAATGTAATTCGAACGCTTTCTCTGGTTCTCTTGTATTAGGTTAAGCTCCTCAACTCTTTCCTCGTGGTCTTGCCTCATTTCAGGTACCAGTTTCACTGAAAAATTTCGAAGTCTTAACTTCAATGTATTCCTGAGCACGTAAGGATAGTTAGGTTGTGACATTTATGGAGCAGTTTGATCGCTTCAGTCAGCCTCACGGCCATAAAAAAAAAAATACACCACAACAAAAAGGAATAAAATTAACCAACAATAAAATGAACATAAACGGCCTATGCGCCAAGACAAGATGGCCATCACCTAAGTGGTGTATAATGGTTTAAATGACTGTTTTCACATGTTGCATAAGTTAGTTCAGCAAGTGAAGTTCAGATTACACAATGACATGACCTTCCGGTGATATGCTTGGTGTGATGCTGACTCACGGATTTTACTCCTTGTTGTCTACAGCGTCACGTTACATGCCATGCAGTGTCTGGTCGCTTTATTCTCGTCTATTTGCGCTTTTCAAGAATGAAGTAAAGTAACCACTTTCAGAAAGAATAAAAAGGCACAATACCGTGACAGGAACAATACACAAATAACCCGCATATACGAAAAATAAACTTACGACGTTTTGCTCCGACTTGGGCCATTAACTAGTTACTAACACACAAAGGTAAGAGAGCCAGTTTCCTTACCTACGTGTGTAAGTGACTGGTTAATGGTCCAAGATGGACCAAAACGTCGTCGTAAGCTCCTTCCTATGTGTGGGTTGTGTATAGCCACTTTCCTGACTAGCAGCTCAAAAGGGATAAGAGCTAAAGCTTTCCACAGACATGTTAGTGCGAGATGCTTGTGTGATCGCAGTGGCGGCCCTTGCTAACCTTCCCAGTCATCCTAGTTCGATGAATGTTAGGCTGGTATTGTGCCCTGGCCTGCTAGTTAAAAGAGAGGCTTACCATGGGTTGAAACTTTCCGTTCTGAGAATAACCAGAGTGCATAACAGCAGCCCCACATGTAAAGCAATAGCAGCAGAAGCCACAACCAACAACAATAACTACAGCAACAGCCCACAGCAACAATACCCACAAAAACCACACCAATGACCCTCACAACAACCACACCAATGACCCTCACAACCACACCAATGACCCTCAAAAAAACCACACCAATGACGCAACAACCATACCAGTGACACCCACAACAACCACACCAATGACACCCATAACAACCACACCAATGCCACCTATAACCACACCAATGACACCCACAACAGCCACACCATTGACATCCACAACAACCACTACCAACAATAACCTCAGCAACAACAGCCACAATAACAACCACAGCAACAGCCACAATAACAACCACAGCAACAGCCACAATAACCACAGCAACAATAACCACACCAACCATAGTAACACACAACCACAACCATAGCAATAAATCACAGCACAAAGCAACAACCTCAACAACCACAGCAACAACAACGGCGCCCCAGTCATACACGGATGACCAATCGCGGATATTAGCTTAATATATATGATAATTAAACGGTAATGTCGTGAATAATATGCAAATAGGAACGTATGGTTTCAGTAATCAGTGCCACAGGTGTGGGAGGGGCAAGTGTCAGCCCATTTTATGCCCTAGTGTCTCCTGGCATTAACGTGTTAATCCTCCCGTGCTCGACACACCAAGTATTATTGTTGTTCCCTCGTCAGAGTGAAACAACGATCATCCACTATGGTGTCACATTATTATTAATAGAAATGTAATTGTTATGCTTAAGTTGAGAATGTATTTGTGGGTGTTTCTGCTGTTCATCTTTTGAAGTCTTTTAGTTCTTTCTTGTTGTATACTACTGACATGTTTTTATTATGATTATTCGATAATAATAATAATAATAATAATAATAATAATAATAATAATAATCCTAAATGCGAGATTTTGGTGAATTGTTCCAACTACGGTATTGAGATATTATTCTACAGAAATTACGTGGAATCCCTGGTAAGGACGCATAACTAAACCTACCCTACTCTAACCTACCCTACCTTACTCTAACCTACTCTTAACATAACCCTGCCTTACCCGGCCTACCCTAGCCTACAATTAAATAAATATCGATTTTTTTCAGGGACTAAAAGTAACGTCAAATTGTTGTTGGTAAGGTTACGTGTAGCCTTAATGGATTACATCTCGTGTAGTCATAAGGTCTAACCGTAATAACCCGAGCATCTACCACTGCTAGTGAGGCTCATCTGTTGTACATCAGTAACAGAAAAGCTCTATAAAACTGCATAATAATTATATTGATGATTAGGAAAATATGCGAAATAAAATGGAAAAAAATTAAAAAAAAAATTACCAAAACAAAGCAGCAATAAAACTATAATGTAACATTTGTCAAATTGTACTAATAAAATGTGACTTTTATAGAGGTAACATTTCTGGTCCTCGGTAAATAAAAGAGGAAATATGGGACAATATAGTCGTCCATCCAGTAAACGATCTTCCCAGGGGGAAGGGGAGTGAGGGAACTAAAGAGGGGGAAGAGAGGGGTAGTGGGGGAAGAGAGGGGTAGTGGGGGAAGAGACGGGTAGTGGGGGAAGAGAGGGGTAGTGGGGGAAGAGAGGGGTAGTGGGGGGAAGAGAGGGGTAGTGGGGGAAGAGAGGGGTAGTGGGGGAAGAGAGGGGTAGTGGGGAAAAGAGAGGGACGATTGGCCAAGAGTGTCTATCAAAAAACTAGTGTGGATATGCTACTTATATACATATATTTTCCAAACTGCGGCCAGCCGAGATTAGATCCTGCGACACATTCTCCCGCCTCAAGAGACAGAACAACGTTCACATCTCCTTAACTACTTAACCAGTGATCCTTCAAAAATCACGTACCCAGCAAAGCTAGGTGTTCGTGATCCGAGGACACTCGTGGGGTGAGTTTTGAAGGATCACTTGTTAAGTGGTTAAGGCGATGTGAACGTTGTTCTGTCTCTTGAAGCGGGAGAATGTGTCGCAGGATCTAATCTCGGCTGGCTGCAGTTTGCTAAATGTATCAATACTCGTTTCGTGGTTTCAATATATATATATATATATATATATATATATATATATATATATATATATATATATATATATATATATATATGTATATATATATATATATATATATATATATATATATTATATATATATATATATATATATATATATATATATATATATATATATATATATATATATATATACATATATATACACATACCCAATGAAACCTATTTACTCACACATTTGTTGCTGGCTCGCGAGTTAAAAAAAATCATAATTCCAATACGTGAACAACATTAATGCCAAAAACAATTAATATAATTTGAATGTAATACTAGAGCACTGCAATTAAGCAATTACAATTTCGAAAATTTGTCTAATTGCAAAAAGTAATAGAGGTAATTATTTAATTCGAAGCCTGATGAGAACATTCAGTAGATAAGTTAGCACCAACCAGTATATTATCTATCAATTGTCTGTATGTATTTTGTATAGTGAATAGTTTTGTGTATATTTATGTACGCATGTATGCATGCATGTACGTTTGTATGGGGGGATAAGGTGGGTATAACTGAATTAATGAATGCATTACACATGTGTAATTCAGTATTGACGTTCCAAAATCTTGCCCCAGCTCTGTACATGCAGGATCTTGTCTAAGATACACGGAGCACTGCTGCTCTGGACCGCAGCACTGAGGCGCTGATTATTTGTCACAAGATATATTAAACTTATCAATGTTTCACATCTGATAAGAAAACGGCTAAGAAATTTTACGTTAATTAGAGCAGATGAATGAATGTTGGTGTACCATGATAAATTTCATAACTGAACGATGGAACGATTGAAAAACAATTATAATTTAGTTCACGTAATCTTTATAACAAAAATTAGTGTCGTTTCTTACCAAAATCACGAGTTTATTCAAAGAGTGAATCAATGATTGATTTCTGGGATTCGGAATGAGATTTAAATGTTTGGCTGCATTATTGTTGCAACTAAACATTAATACAACTGATGTGACATTTTATTTTAGCAACGTCTTACTCTCCAGGAACCTTGTCAAGCTTTTACCAAAAGGCTTAACAAAGCTCCTGGAGAGCGAAACGTTGTCACAATAAAATGTCACATTAGTTGCACTTGTGTCCATTTACCTAACATTTTGTCAGTAATTCTACCATTATTAGTAACTTTCTTGTAATTGTTTCTCCTCCCCATTGTGGGTTAGTTGGTCATTACCAGAAATATCCCTGTTTTTGATATTTCATTAACTATCTGCGGTTTCGTGAATAATTACACAGCAGCTACATAGTCGCTGTCTTCAGGGCACATACTGAAATTTTTGCTGAGGTAGCCTTTGTGAAGTACCTGTGCACTGAAGATGTGCGGTGTCCCAGACGAAAGTGATCGGGGTCAAACTGCATCATTAAATAGCTCTGTGACTCAGGAAAAACGCTCTGGTCGAAACAAAGAAAACCATTTTTTCATTTGCATGCCACAAGTTTCTGAAATTTATGACACTGGCTACATAAAATTTTTCGGCTTGTCAAAAATTAAATACCATTCAGCAAGGCGGGAAACTGAATATCTGGATACAATAATAACTTCCCAATAATGGGAAGTATATGATCGAAAACCACTATTAATACAGAGCCCAGATGATATTGTGTCCAAGTCTTTGTAAACAGATGTTTTCGATAACGCCTGGATGTAGCCTCGAGTGATGCTGAAGCAAAAGTAATAACCAAGTCCTGTCTGTCTCTGTTGTCGCGATGTTAAACAATTCTCAGTTGTAGTAGTCCAACCAAGCACACAGTTCCTGAAGACGCACAGCAGAGGTGCCATCCACAGGGCATTATGACGTCCAGTCGGAGCTCGGGGAACTTAAAAAAAAATCAACAATAATAGTGAGAAGAGTTCTAAATCTTACATTGGCTGCACCACTTGGATTTATTGTTGCATTAATAATATAATAATTTTCTCATGACCATTGCTTCGACTCTTCCAACGTCCACTATCAAACTCCGTCTTTTATCAATAAATTCTCACTTGAAGTTCTTAAAAATTTAGGTTTTAGGCGTTGAAGATATTCAGCGAGAGCTTGAGGATTTTCTGAAGGACAAATAAGAGCGAATGATAGTGAGAAGAGAACGGGGAAAGTCTCCTACTTGTCTGCTGTTAGAAAAAACGAAAGAAGTCTTTCACTTATGTTTTTTACAAGAAAATTCAAGCTCCTGCTTTGTAACTTGTGTTTGATAAAGGAACATCAAAGGCCATGAAACAAATTCACTCTTCGCTTCCCAGATGAGTGACAGTTGCAGCTGCCGCAGCTCCGGTACCATTGTCTTTCTTCAACATTGAAAGGAAATGTTTCCCTCCAGCTCCTGACACCAGAATGGGAAGATCAATATTCTCATTGCCAGAAAAGATCAGGAATTAGGTTGGTAGACAGACAGCCATCTAGAGAGGTACTACCGTCTTGCCATTAAGTGTAAAACTATTGTATTGAACACTGGTGGGATTGCTGGTGTTTTTCTGATGTCTCATGAACAAAACAGGACGGCAGATAAATCTTATAAACTTTTACTGGCATTCAACATTCGCACATCTTTACTTTCCTGCACGTTTCTTACATTTTCTTATTCCTGTAACATTTCCTTTCTAAATGAAGAGTCCTAATTATCAGGCAGAGCAAATGATGATGCCAGTAGTTAACAGGTGAGTGGTAGCAGCTACCATCACTCGATTATTATACAGTCACGGAACTGCGTGAAGTTTTCTCCGAATTAATTTACAGTAATAGAACAACAGCGAATTTGGCTCAGCGTAATGGGAACCTGCAATATTCAATTCGCTATATTTTTCACCCAAGATTGCAGCGGCTTCGGTTGTAACCTAAACGTCCTTATTCTCGCTAATGTGTGTGTTATTATCACTCTTAACACTAATACAAAACTGCAGAATTAAAATTCTTATCTTGTGCCTATTATTAAACTAATGAAAAAAAGACAGAGCATGTTTCATGCAGATTTTTTAAGTCAGTTTTACTGCCACGTCTTATCCTTATTTTTGTCTTCAGAAACGCGGCTGTATTCATTATTACACTATTAATACTAATACAAACGTTGCAGAAGTCAAATTTATATAGCCCACTTGTAATAAACACCGCAGAGCACTCTGCATAATAAATAAGCATAAAGAATCTTGACTGACAAGTGGAAAAAAAAGGGTGCAAAAAAGTTACAATTTTATGGCTCATGAAACGCCACTAAACTCGGCTCATCTTCCATGCAATCTTGCAGGAGATGTTTATCCAGCCAGTGAAGAGTGAGAGGGCAAGAATTTGTTCTCAATTTAGTTTGATCTATTAAGAACCAAAGTACTATTAGGACCAGTTGTCAGTAGTGTACACGATCACCGTAATACCACACTGAATTAATGTGGGTGCATCACGCCCGTCACTACCACCACCACGCCAACCAGCTCAACCACCCACCACTACTATTACCCCACTACAACCACCACCGTACCATAATCATCTCCCCTAACCAGCCCGGAATCCCTCGCCACCCACAACTCATCACAAAATAACCTATATTAAGACGCAGTTCACCCGTTTCCCCACAACAACCAGCCCTCATAACCATGTGAGGTGCAGAAAATCCGTCTCTCCACCACAACACAACCAGCCCTCATAACCACATGAGGTACAGAGCACCAGTTCCCCCACAACACAACCAGCCCTCATAACCACATGAGGTACAGAGCACCAGTTCCCCACAACACAACCAGCCCTCATAACCACACGAGGTACAGAGCACCAGTTCCCCCACAACAACACAACCAGCCCTCATAACCACATGAGGTACAGAGCACCAGTTCCCCCACAACACAACCAGCCCTCATAACCACATGAGGTACAGAGCACCAGTTCCCCCACAACAACACAACCAGCCCTCATAACCACATGAGGTACAGAGCACCAGTTCCCCCCACCACAACCACATGAAACAGCCTCCCCCCTCCCTCTATTAATTGAAAGTCACCAAGCTAACAAAGTAAAGTGAATGTGTTAAGCGGGAGGCACGGGGTCAACTTTCATGCCCAGTACCGTGAAAGTTTATCATCAGAGGTCACGACTCACGAAATCGTAATGACACGATTGCAAACAAACCATACCACGGGCGGGATTGAACCCGCGGTCAGAGAATCTCAAAACTCCAGACCGTCGCGTTAGCCACTGGACCAGCTAGCCACAATAAGATTGGTCCAGTGGCTAACGCGACGGTCTGGAGTTTTGAGACACTCTGACCGCGGGTTCAATCCCGCCCGTGGTATGGTTTGATCAGAGGTCATCTGACCTCTCCCTCTCCCCGAAGAGTAATTTTCAAGAATCCACCCATGCACGAGTCACAGTTTGTCCTACCCACTTCCTTAAGGTCGCGCGCACCAGGAAACTAAAATGGGGGACAAGTAAAGCGTGTCTTTGGAATTTAACCCCAATATAAAAAGTGTATTTTTACAATTTAGACCTGTGCTGAGTGTTCATGGGAACAACTGACAGTGAGTATGAGTGTGTGTGTGTGTGTGAGGGTGTGTGTGGCGAGTGTGTGTGGCGAGTGTGTGTGGTGAGTGTGTGGGATGTGTGTGTGTGTGAGGTTAGTTACCATTTTGTCCATTTTGTCTTAGGCACATGTCGATGTGTGTGTGTGTGTGTGTGTGTGTGTGTGTGTGTGTGTGTGTGTGTGTGTGAGGTGTGAGGTGTGTGTGTGTGTGTGTGTGTGTGTGTGTGTGTGAGGTGTGTGTGAGGTGTGTGTGAGGTGTGTGTGTGTGTGTGTGTGAGGTGTGTGTGTGTGAGGTGTGTGTGTGTGTGTGAGGTGTGTGTGTGTGAGGTGTGTGTGTGTGTGTGAGGTGTGTGTGTGTGAGGTGTGTGTGTGTGTGTGAGGTGTGTGTGTGAGGTGTGTGTGTGTGTGTGTGTGAGGTGTGTATGTGTGTGGGGTGTGTGTGTGTGTGTGGGGTGTGTGTGGGGTGTGTGTGTGTGTGTGTGTGGGGTGTGTGTGTGTGGGGTGTGTGTGTGGGGGTGTGTGTGTGTGGGGTGTGTGTGTGTGGGGTGTGTGTGTGGGATGTGTGTGTGGGGTGTGTGTGTGTGGGGTATGTGTGTGGGGTGTGTGTGTGTGTGTGTGTGTGTGGGGTGTGTGTGTGTGGGGTGTGTATGTGTGTGGGGTGTGTTTGTGTGTGGGGTGTGTGTGTGTGTATGTGTGTATGTGTGTGGGGTATGTGTGTGGGGTATGTGTGTGGGGTATGTGTGTGTGTGTGTGTGTGTGTGTGTGTTGTGTGTGTGTGTGTGTGTGTGTGTGTGTGTGTGTGTGTGTGTGTGTGTGTGTGTGTGTGTGTGTGTGTGTATGTGTGTGTGTGTGTGTGTGTGTGTGTGTTACAAGACTGAAAGTGAATGAGACCTGGGGTTGTACACAGTGTTCAGGAGAAAGACTGAATCCGTGTCGAGAGCGATGACCTTAAGAACCTAGCATACCTTTAAAAATCTAACAAATTCCTGCCCCTTGTTTGTTATTAAATAATTAGGTGACCTGCAGCTGCAAAGAGACATAATATAATTTATGTCTTGGCAATAAATCCGTGTGAATCATTAAGCGCAGGGAGAGTGATGGAAGCTAGTTACTCCCTTCGTTCAGAAAGACCAACTGTACTCGCCCTTATGCAAGAGCTGTAAGAGATTTCTACGAGGAAGTGCTATGAGAGTTGTGTATAAAGCATAAGAATCACAATACCATGGCTGGAATAATTCATAAGAAACCTATATTTTGAAAAGGAAACTAAACTATGTTTCGGTCCATCTCGGACCACTGCTAGGTAAACTTGATGATTTCCCAGGAAAAGAGAAACGTCGTGTAGAACTTACTTTCCAAAGTGTGGGTTAGTGGTGAAGAGTTGTGTGTGTTATTAACAGATCTAATAACAATCAAGGGATGTCATCGAGGCTAGCCTGGACTTAACAGTGGGTCCCCCACCCCTCCTCTATATCTCACACCCTCCTCCCGCTCTCTTCTCTTCTTTCCGCTGGTGAGGGGTTCTTGATCTAGGGAATTGGATCTGTGCTCCAGTTTCCTGAATTGAGCCTGAATACCTTCCATCCCCCCCCACGTACGCTGTATAATCCTACGGGTCTAGCGCTCCCCCATGATATAATATATATCTTCTCTCCTTTCTTCCCTAGTTGAAACACCCAGGAAAATCACTGACATGTTAAAATTTACTTTTCTATTCAAATAATTAAAGTATTATGCACAAATCCATCATCCACCACCACTACTAGCATTACTACTACTACTACCACCACCACCACTACTAGTATTACTACTACTACTACAACTACTACCACCACCACCACAAGCAAAACCATTCACCATGCTATTACCACCCCCACTACAAACAAACCAGCCACCACTATCACCACCATACCAGAAGCAAAGCCAGCCACCACACTACAGCTATCACCAATATCGCAAACAAAACCACAAGTACCACAACCACAAAATCCAACCACCACTACCACCAAACATAACCAGCCATCAAAACTACAAGCAAAACCACCCACTACTATTATTACCACCACCACAATCAAAACCATTCACCACAACTGACACCACAAACAAAACCTGCCTTCACTACCACTACCACCCTAACAAACCTGCCTTTACTACCACTACCACCCTAACAAACCTGCCTTCACTACCACTACCACCCTAACAAACCTGCCTTCACTACCACTACCACCCTAACAAACCTGCCTTCACTACCACTACCACCCTAACAAACTCAACCGCCGCCGCCGCCACTACTACTACCACCACCACGACTACAACTAATTCAGCCACCACTGCTATTACTACTGCTACCACCACCACCACAAATAAACCAAGCCACCACATTTCCCAAGCGGGCCAGTGTTCAGAAATTTGGAGTGGCAACTTGGCAACCTGACTTTATTTACAAGTGGTTGCAAACTTTTGGTCCCTTGGCTGCCCACCACAATCCTCAATATCTGCAGAACTTCAAGTTGGCTTCTTCGTACCGGTTCCCCGGTAAGAGAAGGCTGGGAGTGGAGGGTTTGATTCCAGTCCTCACCAAGAAGATAAAAGCTTAGAGGATGATTCTTGATCTCTTTTATCATAGCAAGGAAAAAACTGAGAGCCTTGGTCTCTGTTCTCCTCGTAAAGTGATAAACGGTGAAGGTCTTAGTTCCTGTTCTTTTAGTAAAAGGAGAAAGTGAAAGCACCTTGGACCCTGCCCCTCCAATAAGGTAACGAACAATACCGAAACAAACGGTCGATTTACGTATGGCAGAGCAAGACACAGTAGTCCCTCAGAGCGAGACACAGTAGTCCCTCAGAGCGAGACACAGTAGTCCCTCAGAGCGAGACACAGTAGTCCCTCAGAGCGAGACACAGTAGTCCCTCAGAGCGAGACACAGGGTAGACTTCTTCAGTCAAATACAGAGTCAGCAGGAGTAGCAGCGAAGTAAAGATGTAGTCATTCCATCAAACTTGGAGAAAATTGTACTTGAGGTGGTCAGTCCCTCAGCCTGGAGAAGAGTTCAGCTCCATGGTCTGGAACGACCCAACTGTTGCACATGTGTCTTATTCTTTGCACTGTTGGTCGAGGGACAAGACATCTTAACATTTTCCAGTTTATTCTTTCCGAGCACAAAAAGGTCAACATTAGCTTTCCATCACCTCCGAGTACAGTAGTTCACGGTGCACACTGTCTTCTTAATTCTCAACTTCATGTTTTAATAGGTTTTCTGTCCCACTCTTTCTACATCATTTGGCCACCCTTCCTATCGAAGAACAGCCTTGGGAGATTAGGCCTGTGAGGAAAAGGTCTGGAGGGAAAGGCCTGGAAGGATAGGCCGGGGGTGATAAGACTTTGGGAAGAGGAATAATTAAGAGTAGATCATCCAGCTCACTGGGGTAAATTACTGGCATTATAACAATTAAAGTTGTAATGGCTTTTGAGATGAGTTCCCAGACTGTCTACTGTTGCTGCTGTAGTTGTTGCTGTTGATGCTGTTATTGTTGTTGTTTCTGCTGCTGTTGTTGTTGTTTCTGCTGCTGCTGTTGTTGATGTTCCTGTTGTTGTTGCTGCTGTTGTGTTGCTGATGCTGCTGTTGTTGCTTCTGCTGTTGTATTAGTGGTATTAGGGGATGGGAGAGGATATGTTGCACGTCTGGTTAGAGGGAGGAGAGAAGATAAGGGGAAGATGAAGTTGGAGTGAGGCAGAGGAGAGGGAGGAGGGAGGGAGGAGAGAGAGCAAATGCGGGTGTGAGGGGTAAAGAGAGAAAGGAGGGAGAAAGAAAAATGGAAAGTAGGAGAAAAGGGAGTTTTTTATGGGAGGAATGAAAAGGATGAGACGATGGAAGTGGGAGAGAAAAAGAGAAAGCGAGGGAACATTACATTTTATCGTTGATTTTGTAAGTAGAGAGCCTGAGAGAGAGAGAGAGAGAGAGAGAGAGAGAAAGCAGGCAGGCTTAAGGAAATAAGGGACAATCTAACAATACAAGGAGAGATTTAAATTAATAAGAATGTAATAGACTGAAGGAAGATCAGAGGATAATTAGAAAAATAGAACAGAAAATGTAAGATCTGAGACTGAACTTCAAGAATCACAATAGTGAAGAAGGAAAGCGAGAAATCTCTGGGTAACTGGGATATCAGAAAGCAATTCTTCCATCCAAGAATTGTAAAGAAATTGAATGAACTGAATAATGACGCAGTGTCACTTACCCTCAAGTAGTGCAACTATAGTCTTGAAGGATCTCTGTCACGTTAGTCGGTCGAACATTAAGAGGCGGGACCAAGAGTTGGAGCTCACCCAATGGAAACTAAAATTGGAAATCTCCCGCTCACACACGCACACACATTATACATATGCAAAACAACCACTCTGAAAGAATAGAGAAATTCTAAGCGCTTTCGTGACTACTCACATTATCAAGGAACTATCATAGTTCCTTGATAATGTGAGTAGTCACGAAAGCGCTTGGAATTTCTCTATTCTTTCAGAGTGGTTGTTTTGCATATTCTGAAATCACCTGTTTACTGTGATCTTATTGCATTATATATATATATATATATATATATATATATATATATATATATTTATATATATATATATATATATACATACATATATATATATATACATACATACGTTGTAGGTTCTTTTGGTACAAAATTATGTCACTGTGATGTGTTTCAGGTAACTGTTTTGTTTCAGGTAACTGATGTTATGTTTCTGGTCACTAATGTTGTGTTTCAGGTCACTGATGTTTCAGGTCACTGATCTATAAACGTATAAGAGAAAATTTTAGAAAGGGCTTAATTTTAAACGAGTTCTTGCTGACCAATTTTACCTATTCGGTACGACATATTGTTCTCACAAATTGTTGCTCCTATTGTGAAGGGACGTCAGCCATCACAGCTTGCAGAAACGGACGTCTCTACCTGTATATATGTGAAAGTTATGTCTCAAAATATACGAAGAAAAACTGATATGGAATATTACCAGGGGAAAGAACAGTTACATGTATTTTAAGATAAATAAATAAAACACATTATCAGGTCTTTGGTTATAATATGGCGGAGAGCACTAACTCAAAATATTACTTTGCCTTTAAACCAAAAGAAAAGAAATTTAGTGGATACATAAAAAGGACCAAAATTAAATAAGGCATAAAGGACTGAATGAAATTTTATAAAGAAAAAAAAAGTAATTTTGGACAACTAGTTTTAATGCAACAAATGTAGAAAACATTAAAAGAGAAACTGATATAATAAAAAAAAGAGAGGATACAGATCAGAAATTGGGGAAAAAGGTAAAGAGGATGTGGCGATAAAAAGCTTGGAAGAGTAGAAAACTAAAATAGAGGACAGATATGCTGGTACAAGGCAAAAGACAGAGCCAAAACAAGAGAAGCAACTTCCTCCAAAAACAAACAAGAAGACTGAAAACAACTCTAAAGTATTGAGGGAGACTTGACAGAGAAAAAGCGGTTATTGTTTTTGGCCGTGCGGAAGAGGAAATAAAACCAAGGAGAAAGAGAGAGAGAACCGAAGAAGAAAGACATCAATGATATGAATTTTATCAATCAAAAGCATGAAGTGGAGAATACAACACCTAAGTAAACAATTAAGACATATACCTGCAAACATTTTTGTCCAGAGACTTAGTTTACTCTTGTTAAACATTGTGTACAAGAAACAGTTCATTTAGCCAAGGTACAGTAAGAAAAGTGAGAGTCGGGTCAGGTTCAAGTGATAGCCAGGTTTAAGCAGCACGTGAACCAAGGAGCCGTAGTTCTTTCTTTAAGAAACATCTTCTAGTTAATTATATTCATCTATAAATGTTTACCGTTGTAGTCTACAAACTAAGCATTTTTTTTTACCTTAAATAAAATCAATTACATTAATTTTTCCTGTATGGTCTTGTATCCAGCATCAATAAGGCAGCGACTACCATTAGTCAACATCACCCACTTCTCTCGACTATCTTCTATAATTCTCCTTCCCGTCTCTCATCAGGTTCCTTTCCTTCACCTTTGTGTTTCTTGCATTCGCTTTCCATTCCTATTTTATTCTCTCTACATTATATATTTTTTTTCAAAATAGTGATCCTTTTCCAAATTCTCTCATTAAATGAATCACTGACTCTTCCTCACCCATTTACATACGTCAAAATAAAGTGTTTCCTTTTTTATATTTTCTCCCTGTTCTTCCCTTTGCTCGTACTCCTCGCTGCACTCCTGATATCTCTCACTCTCCATATAGCTCAGCATCCCCATTCCTTCCTTCTTTCCTCCCACTTTCCTCACCAATAATGCCTCGTGTCTCCTCTCCTTCCCTCTTGACAAACCTGCAACACATCTTCCACCACCACACACTCTTGCAGGTGGGCCTCGCACCACTACTCTACTGGGAGTACAACCATGTACATCGGCTGTTACCACCCACCTGTATGTATATATGTATCATTATTGTTGGTCTCCTACTTATCTCTCAGCGACAGTAGCTACTTTGCATACGCCTTTTCTAATATTTATGAAAGCCTACCCCACCACCACCAACACACACCCACTACAAACATCGACGTGGCGTCAGCAATAAAAAGTGTAATCAACACTTGTTGAGGCTAAGTAGCAGCCAGCATGGAGTTAAAAGCGAGGAAAATGAAACTGATACGCATATTTCGGCCTCCTACTGTGGCCTTTCTCTGCAAACTAAATAATGTGCAAGAAATAAAGCTCGAATCAACAGGCAAATAACATGACATTGGTCAGGTCACTGACCAATGTCACTGGTGATGTGTTTCAGGTAACTGTTTTGTTTCAGGTAACTGATGTTATGTTTCTGGTCACTAATGTTGTGTTTCAGGTCACTGATGTTGTTTCAGGTCACTGATGTTGTTTCAGGTCACTGATCTACCGTTTCATCGTCTTCGCGTGTATCCTTCGTGTCACTGACTTCCTCATATTACACTTCTGCGATTGGATTTAAACACCTGGATATTTGTTTTCGGGAAAATAAAGTCAGCGCTACCCGATATTTGTTTTAAATATGCTTTAAGTTCAGCGTGGCAGTAGGGAAGGTCATTAACCTGACAAATGTCAAGCTGCCAGAAGTACTGAAGAAGAGACACTTTGTAGGACAAATATTTACTGGGAAAACGTTTCGCTCCATGGACAACTTTACCAAGTCAACTGGAGTTGTGTAAACCTTTATCAAGTCACGTTTCGCTCTGTGTAATGTGACTTGATAATGATCTACAATGAGTGAAATGTTGCCCCAATAATAGTTTTGCTTAGCAACATGTGTCTTCGTATTCTTGTGTTTGATGGAATGTTTATTAAACGACCAACTGAAGTGGTAATTAACACTAAACTGTTTTATATATTCTCTCGAAATACAAGGAAATATTACGCCCCCCCAGTAGTGTATTAACGAGGAAGTGAAACAGAGTTGGATGGTATGTATGTACTCACTTATTTGTGGTTGCAGGGGTTGAGACTCAGCTCCTGGCCCAGCCTCTTCACTGACCGCTACTGGGTCCTCTCTCTCCCTTGCTCCATGAGCTTTATCATACATCATCTTAAAACTATGTATGGTTCCTGCCACCACTACATCACTTGCCAGACTATTCCACATCCTAACAACTCTATGGCTGAAGAAATACTTCCTAACATCTCTTTGACTCGTCTGGGTCTTCAACTTGCAATTGTAACCCCTTGTTTCTGTGTCCCATCTCTGGAACATCCTGCCTCTGTCAGCCTTATCTATTCCTCGCAGTATTTTGTATGTCGTTATCATGTCTCCCTTGACCCTCCTGTCCTCCAGTGTCGTCAGGCCGATTTCCCATAACCTTTCTTCGAGGGACATTTCCCTTAGCTCTGGAACTAGCCTCGTTGCAAACCTTTGCACTTTCTCTAATTTCTTGACGTGCTTGACCAGGTGTGGGTTCCAAACTGCTGCTGCATACTCCAGTATGAGCCTGACGTACACGGTGTACAGTTTTGAACGATTCCTTACTGAGGTATCGGAACTCGATTTTCAGGTCTGCCAGGCGCCCATATTATGCAGAAGTTATCTGGTTAATGTGTGCTTCCGGAGACGTGCTCGGTATTATACTCATCCCAAGATCTTTCTCTTTCAGTGAGGTTTGAAGTCTTTGGCCACCTAGCCTATACTCTGTCTGCGGTCTTCTCTGCCCTTCCCCGATCTTCATGACTTTGCATTTGGCGGGGTTAAATTCTAGGAGCCAGTTGCTGGACCACGCGTCCAGCCTGTCCAGGTCTCTTCGTAGTCCTGCCTGATCCTCATCCGGTTTAATTCTCCTCATTAACTTCACATCATCTGCAAACAGGGACACTTCTGAGCCCATCCCTTCCGTCATGTCATTCACATATACCAAAAATAGCAGTGGTCCTAGGACTGACTCCTGTGGGACCCCACTCGTCACAGGCTCCCACTGTGATACCTCATCACGTACCATGACTCGCTGTTGCCTCCCTGTCAGGTATTCTCCGATCCATTGCAGTGCCCTTCCTGTTATACGTGCCCGATGCTGTAGCTTCTGCACTAATCTCTTGTGAGGAACTGTGTCGAAGACCTTCTTGCAGTCCAAGAAAATGCAATCAACCCATCCATCTCTCTCGTGTCTTACTTCTGTTACCTTGTCATAAAACTCCAGTAGGTTTGTGACACAGGATTTGCCTTCCACGAATCCGTGCTGGTTGTCGTTTATAATCTTGTTCCGTTCCAGGTGCTCCACCACTCTCTTCCTGATATTCTTCTCCACGACTTTGCATACTATACACGTCAGTGACACTGGTCTATAGTTTAGTGCCTCGTTTCTGTCTCCTTTCTTAAAGATGGGGACTACATTTGCCGTCTTCCATATCTCAAGTAGTTGCCCAGTTTCAGTGGATGTGTTGAAAATTGTGGTTAGTGGCACACGCAGCGTCTCTTCTCCCTCCCTAAGGACCCACGGAGAGATGTCCGGTCCCACCGCCTTTGAGGTGTGTGTGTGTGTGTGTGTGTGTGTGTGTGTGTGTGTGTGTGTGTGTGTGTGTGTGTGTGTGTGTGTGTGTGTGTGTGTGTGTGTGTGTGTGTGTGTGTGTGCGCGCGCGCGCGCGTGTGAGTGCGTGTGTGTACACTCACCTAATTATGGTTGCAGGGGTCGATTCATAACATCTGGCCTCGCCTCTTCACTGGTCGCTACTAGGTCCATACTCTCCCTACTCCACGAGCTTGATCATACCTCTAAGCTGTGCCCGCGTGTGCGAGCGTAATTCTTCACTAATAATGCTGGCATTAAAACATGGTACATCCTAAATTCTGAAAAAAAACTGACGATAAACTATACTGGCGTTACTTCGTTGGCTCTAAGCATGACTGGCTATCAATGGCTGTCGGCTCCACTCTAAGTACCAGTTTACGAAGCCTCGAGAAGCGTCGATACTGAGAGAGCTGCAACTCCCCCCTTTCCACGTCTGTCTTCTCTTAAAAAAACACCGAATAAAAAAAAATCGTTGTCTGAGAGTATCTCACACAAGAGCAAGCACATCACTGATGAGAGAGCAGCCCAGATTGGCCGGTAAATCTCGGCTTTTATTTCGGCTTCTTCTCAGCCGGGGAGTAACGACCCCTGGCTTCCTGCCAAAGAGTTGCCAAACTTTTTTTTTTTTTTGCTCAACATATTCAAACTGCGAATATTGTGCCAGCTGTTGGAGATCACTGGGAGGAGACCTAAGGTGCGTCAGCTGTTGGAGATCACTAGGAGGAGATCTAAGGTGTGCCAGTTGTTGCAGATCACTGGGAGGAGACCTAAGGAGTGCCAGCTGTTGAAGATCACTGGGAGGAGACCTAAGGAGTGCCAGCTGTTGGAGATCACTGGGAGGAGACCTAAGGAGTGCCAGCTGTTGAAGATCACTGGGAGGAGACCTAAGGAGTGCCAGCTGTTGAAGATCACTGGGAGGAGACCTAAGGAGTGCAAGCTGTTGGAGATCACTGGGAGGAGACCTAAGGTGTGCCAGCTGTTGGAGATCACTGGGAGGAGACCTAAGGTGTGCCAGCTGTTGGAGATCACTGGGAGGAGACCTAAGGTGTGCCAGCTGTTGGAGATCACTGGGAGGAGACCTAAGGAGTGACAGTTGTTGGAGATCACTGGGAGGAGATCTAAGGTGTGTCAGTTGTTGGAGATCACTGGGAAGAGACCAAAGGTGTGTCAGTTGTTGGAGATCACTGGGAGGAGATCTAAGGTGTGCCAACTGTTGGAGATCACTGTGAGGAGACCTAAGGTGTGTCAGTTGTTGGAGATCACTGGGAGGAGATCTAAGGTGTGCCAACTGTTGGAGATCACTGGGAGGAGACCTAAGGTGTGTCAGTTTTTGGAGATCGCTGGGAGGAGACCTAAGGTGTGTCAGTTGCTGGAGATCTCTGGGAGGAGATCTAAGGTGTGCCAATTGTTGGAGATCACTGGGAGGAGACCTAAGGTGTGCCAGTTGTTGGAGATCACTGGGAGGAGATCTAAGGCGTCCCAACTGTTGGAGATCTAAGGTGTGCCAACTGTTGGAGATCACTGGGAGGAGACATAAGGTGTGCCAGTTGTTGGAGATCACTGGGAGGAGATCTAAGGTGTGCCAACTGTTGGAGATCACTGTGAGGAGACCTAAGGTGTGTCAGTTGTTGGAGATCGCTGGGAGGAGACCTAAGGTGTGTCAGTTGTTGGAGATCTCTGGGAGGAGACCTAAGGTGTGCCAACTGTTGGAGATCACTGGGAGGAGATCTAAGGTGTGCCAACTGTTGGAGATCACTGGGAGGAGACCTAAGGTGTGCCAGTTGTTGGAGATCACTGGGAGGAGATCTAAGGTGTCCCAACTGTTGGAGATCACTGGGAGGAGATCTAAGGTGTGCCAACTTTTGGAGATCACTGGGAGGAGATCAAAGGTGTGCCAACTGTTGGAGATCACTGGGAGGAGACCTAAGGTGTGCCAACTGTTGGAGATCACTGGGAGGAGACCTAAGGCGTGCCAGTTGTTGGAGATCACTGGGAGGGGACCTAAGGTGTGCCAGCTGTTGGAGATCACTGGGAGGAGACCTAAGGTATGCCAGCTGTTGGAGATCACTGGGAGGAGACCTAAGGTATGCCAGCTGTTGGAGATCACTGGGAGGAGATCTAAGGTATGCCAGTTGTTGGAGATCACTGCAAGGGGACATAAGGTATGCCAGCTGTTGGAGATCACTGGGAGGAGACCTAAGGTGTGCCAGTTGTTGGAGATCACTGGGAGGAGAATTAAGGTGCGTCAGCTGTTGGAGATCACTAGGAGGAGACCTAAGGTGTGCCAGCTGTTGGAGATCACTGGGAGGAGACCTAAGGTGTGCCAACTGTTGGAGATCACTGGTAGGAGACCTAAGGTGTGCCAACTGTTGGAGATCACTGGGAGGAGACCTAAGGTGTGCCAGCTGTTGGAGATCACTAGGAGGAGACCTAAGGTGTGCCAGCTGTTGGAGATCACTGGGAGGAGACCTAAGGTGTGCCAGCTGTTGGAGATCACTGGGAGGAGACCTAAGGTGTGCCAGCTGTTGGAGATCACTGGGAGGAGACCTAAGGTGTTTCAGCTGTTGGAGATCACTGGGAGGAGACCTAAGGTGTGCCAGTTGTTGGAGATCACTGGGAGGAGATCTAAGGTGTGTCAGTTGTTGGAGATCAATGGGAGGAGACCTAAGGTGTGTCAGTTGCTGGAGATCACTGGGAGGAGATCTAAGGTGTGCCAACTGTTGGAGATCACTGTGAGGAGACCTAAGGTGTGTCAGTTGTTGGAGATCGCTGGGAGGAGACCTAAGGTGTGTCAGTTGTTGGAGATCACTGGGAGGAGACCTAAGGTGTGTCAGTTGCTGGAGATCACTGGGAGGAAATCTAAGGTGTGTCAGTTGCTGGAGATCACTGGGAGGAGACCTAAGGTGTGTCAGTTGTTGGAGATCACTGGGAGGAGACCTAAGGTGTGTCTGTTGCTGGAGATCACTGGGAGGAGATCTAAGGTGTGTCAGTTGTTGGAGATCACTGGGAGGAGCTCTAAGGTGTGCCAACTGTTGGAGACCACTGGGAGGAGATCTAAGGTGTGTCAGTTGTTGGAGATCACTGGGAGGATACCAAAGGTGTGTCAGTTGCTGGAGATCACTGGGAGGAGACCTAAGGTGTGTCAGTTTTTGGAGCTCAGGAGACCTAAGGTGTACAAGTTCTTGGAAATCAGGAGGAGACCGAAGGCGTTCCAGTTGTTGGAGATCGGGAGACCTAAGGTATGCCAATTGTTGGAGATCATTGGGAGGAATTGTTGGAGATCACTGGGAGGAGACCTAAGGTGTGCCAGTTGTTGGAGATCACTGGGAGGAGATCTAAGGTGTGTCAGTTGTTGGAGATCACGGAGGAGATCAAAGGTGTGTCAGTTCTTGGAGATCACTGGGAGGAGATCTAAGGTGTGCCAACTGTTGGAGATCACTGCGAGGAGACCTAAGGTGTGTCAGTTGTTGGAAATCACTGGCAGGAGATCTAAGGGGTGCCAATTGTTGGAGATCACTGGGAGAAGACCTAAGGTGTGCCAGTTGTTGGAGATCATTGGGAGGAGATCTAAGGTGTGCCAAGTTTTGGAGATCATTGGGAGGAGATCTAAGGTGTGCCAACTTTTGGAGATCACTGGGAGGAGACCTAAGGTGTGCCAGCTGTTGGAGATCACTGGGAGGAGACCTAAGGTGTGCCAGTTGTTGGAGATCACTGGGAGGAGACCTAAGGTGTACCAGCTGTTGGAGATCACTGGGAGGAGACCTAAGGTATGCCAGCTGTTGGAGATCACTGGGAGGAGACCTAAGGTATGCCAGCTGTTGGAGATCACTGGGAGATCTAAGGTATGCCAGTTGTTGGAGATCACTGCGAGGAGACGTAAGGTATGTCAGCTGTTGGAGATCACTGGGAGGAGACCTAAGGTGTGCCAGTTGTTGGAGATCACTGGGAGGAGACCTAAGGTGTGCCAGCTGTTGGAGATCACTGGGAGGAGACCTAAGGTGTGCCAGTTGTTGGAGATCACTGGAAGAAGACCTAAGGTATGCCAGCTGTTGGAAAACACCGGGAGGAGACCTAAGGTGTGTCAGCTGTTGGAGATCACTGGGAGGAGACCTAAGGTGTGTCAGCTGTTGGAGATCACTGGGAGGAGAACTAAGGTGTGTCAGCTGTTGGAGATTACTGGGAGGAGACCTAAGGTGTGTCAGCTGTTGGAGATCACTGGGAGGAGACCTAAGGTGAGTCAGTTGTTGGAGATCGCTGGGAGAAGACCTAAGGTGTGTCAGTTGTTGGAGATCTCTGGGAGGAGACCTAAGGTGTGTCAGTTTCTGGAGATCACTGGGAGGAGATCTAAGGTGTGCCAACTGTTGGAGATCACTGGGAGGAGACCTAAGGTGTGCCAGTTGTTGGAGATCACTGGGAGGAGATCTAAGGTGTCCCAACTGTTGGAGATCACTGGGAGGAGATCTAAGGTGTGCCAACTGTTGGAGATCACTGGGAGGAGATCTAAGGTGTGCCAACTTTTGGAGATCACTGGGAGGAGATCAAAGGTGTGCCAACTGTTGGAGATCACTGGGAGGAGACCTAAGGTGTGCCAACTGTTGGAGATCACTGGGAGGAGACTTAAGGTGTGCCAGCAGTTGGAGATCACTGGGAGGAGACCTAAGGTGTGCAAGCTGTTGGAGATCACTGGGAGGAGACCTAAGGTGTGCAAGGTGTTGGAGATCACTGGGAGGAGACCTAAGGTATGCCAGCTGTTGGAGATCACTGGGAGGAGACCTAAGGTATGCCAGCTGTTGGAGATCACTGGGAGGAGATCTAAGGTATGCCAGCTGTTGGAGATCACTGGGAGGAGATCTAAGGTATGCCAGTTGTTGGAGATCACTGCGAGGAGACGTAAGGTATGCCAGCTGTTGGAGATCACTGGGAGGAGACCTAAGATGTGTCAGCTGTTGGAGATCACTAGGAGGAGACCTAAGGTGTGCCAGCTGTTGGAGATCACTGGGAGGAGATCTAAGGTATGCCAGCTGTTGGAGATCACTGGGAGGAGACCTAAGGTATGCCAGCTGTTGGAGATCACTGGGAGGAGATCTAAGGTATGCCAGCTGTTGGAGATCACTGGGAGGAGATCTAAGGTATGCCAGTTGTTGGAGATCACTGGGAGGAGACCTAAGATGTGTCAGCTGTTGGAGATCACTAGGAGGAGACCTAAGGTGTGCCAGCTGTTGGAGATCACTGGGAGGAGACCTAAGGTGTGCCAGCTGTTGGAGATCACTGGGAGGAGACCTAAGGTGTGCCAGCTGTTGGAGATCACTGGGAGGAGACCTAAGGTGTTTCAACTGTTGGAGATCACTGGGAGGAGACCTAAGGTGTGCCAGTTGTTGGAGATCACTGGGAGGAGATCTAATGTGTGTCTGTTGTTGGAGATCACTGGGAGGAGACCTAAGGTGTGTCAGTTGCTGGAGATCACTGGGAGGAAATCTAAGGTGTGTCAGTTGTTGGAGATCACTGGGAGGAGATCTAAGGTGTGCCAACTGTTGGAGATCACTGGGAGGAGATCTAAGGTGTGTGAGCTGTTGGAGATCACTGGGAGGAGATCTAAGGTGTGTCAGCTGTTGGAGATCACTGGGAGGAGACCTAAGGTGTGTCAGTTTTTGGAGCTCAGGAGACCTAAGGTGTACAAGTTCTTGGAAATCAGGAGGAGACCGAAGGCGTTCCAGTTGTTGGAGATCGGGAGACCTAAGGTGTGCCAATTGTTGGAGATCATTGGGAGGAATTGTTGGAGATCACTGGGAGGAGACCTAAGGTGTGCCAGTTGTTGGAGATCACTGGGAGGAGATCTAAGGTGTGTCAGTTGTTGGAGATCACTGGGAGGAGATCAAAGGTGTGTCAGTTGTTGGAGATCACTGGGAGGAGATCTAAGGTGTGCCAATTGTTGGAGATCACTGGGAGGAGATCTAAGGTGTGCCAACTGTTGGAGATCACTGGGAGGAGACCTAAGGTGTGCCAGTTGTTGGAGATCACTGGGAGGAGATCTAAGGTGTGCCAATTGTTGGAGATCACTGGGAGGAGATCTAAGGTGTGCCAACTGTTGGAGATCACTGGGGGAGATCTAAGGTGTGCCAACTTTTGGAGATCACTGGGAGGAGATCTAAGGTGTGCCAACTGTTGGAGATCACTGGTAGGAGACCTAAGGTGTGCCAACTGTTGGAGATCACTGGAAGGAGACCTAAGGTGTGCCAGCTGTTGGAGATCACTGGGAGGAGACCTAAGGTGTGCCAGTTGTTGGAGATCACTGGGAGGAGACCTAAGGTGTGCCAGCTGTTGGAGATCACTGGGAGGAGACCTAAGGTATGCCAGCTGTTGGAGATCACTGGGAGGAGACCTAAGGTGTGCCAGTTGTTGGAGATCACTGGAAGAAGACCTAAGGTATGCCAGCTGTTGGAGAACACTGGGAGGAGACCTAACGTGTGTCAGCTGTTGGAGATCACTGGGAGGAGACCTAAGGTGTGTCAGCTGTTGGAGATCACTGGGAGGAGACCTAAGGTGTGTCAGCTGTTGGAGATCACTGGGAGGAGACCTAAGGTGTGTCAGCTGTTGGAGATCACTGGGAGGAGACCTAAGGTGTGTCAGCTGTTGGAGATCACTGGGAGGAGACCTAAGGTGTGTCAGTTTTTGGAGATCACTGGGAGGAGACCTAAGGTGTGCCAGTTGTTGGAGATCACTGGGAGGAGACCTAAGGTGTACAAGTTGTTGGAAATCAGGAGGAGACCGAAGGCGTTCCAGTTGTTGGAGATCGGGAGACCTAAGGTTTGCCAATTGTTGGAGATCATTGGGAGGAATTGTTGGAGATCACTGGGAGGAGACCTAAGGTGTGCCAGTTGTTGGAGATCACTAGGAGGAGACCTAAGGTGTGCCAGTTGTTGATCACTGGGAGGAAACCTAAGGTGTGCCAGTTGTTGGAGATCACTGGGAGGAGATCTAAAGTATGCCAGTTGTTGATCAGGAAAAGGAGACCTAAGGTGTGCCAGTTGTTGGAGATCGGGAAGAAGAGACCTAAGATGTGCCAGTTGTTGGAGATCAGGAGACCTAAGGTGTGCCAATTGTTGGAGAACATTGGGAGGAGTTGTTGGAGATCACTGGGAGGAGACCTAAGGTGTGTCAGTTTTTGGAGCTCAGGAGACCTAAGGTGTACAAGTTGTTGGAAATCAGGAGGAGACCGAAGGTGTGCCAACTGTTGGAGATCATTGGGAGGAATTGTTGGAGATCACTGGGAGGAGACCTAAGGTGTGCCAGTTGTTGGAGATCACTAGGAGGAGACCTAAGGTATGCCAGTTGTTGGAGATCACTGGGAGGAGACCTAAGGTATGCCAGTTGTTGGAGATCACTGGAAGGAGATCTAAGGTGTGCCAGTTGTTGGAGATCACTGGGAGGAGACCTAAGGTGTGCCAGTTTTTGGAGATCACTGGGAGGAGACCTAAGGTGTGCCAGTTGTTGGAGATCAGCAATCCTAAGGTGTGCCAGTTGTTGGAGATCACCGAGAGGAGACCTAACGTGTGCCAGTTGTTGAAGATCACTGGCAGGAGACCTAAGGTGTGACAGTTGTTGGAGATCACTAGGAGGAGACTTAAGATATGCCAGTTGTTGGGGATCAAGAGACCTAAGGTGTACCAGTTGTTGGAGATCAGGAGGCCTTAGGTATGCCAGTTGTTGGAGATCAGGAGATCTAAGGTGTGCCAGTTGTTGGAGATCACTGGGAGAAGACCTAAGGTGTGCCAGTTGTTGGAGATCACTGGGAGAAGACCTAAGGTGTGCCAGTTGTTGGAGATCACTGGGAGGAGATCTAAAGTGTGCCAGTTGTTGATCAGGAAAAGGAGACCTAAGGTGTGCCAGTTGTTGGAGATCGGGAAGAAGAGACCTAAGATGTGCCAGTTGTTGGAGATCGGGAAGAAGAGACCTAAGATGTGCCAGTTGTTGGAGATCAGGAGACCTAAGGTGTGCCAATTGTTGGAGAACATTGGGAGGAGTTGTTGGAGATCATTGGGAGGAGTTGTTGGAGATCACTGGGAGGTGACCTAAAGTGTGTCAGTTGTTGGCGATCACTTGGAGGAGATCTATGGTGTGCCAGTTTTTGGAGATCACTGGGAGGAGATCTAAGGTGTGCCAGTTGTTGGAGATCACTGGGAGGGGACCTAAGGTGTGTCAGTTGTTGGCGATCACTTGGTGGAGATCTATGGTGTGCCAGTTGTTGGAGATCACTGGGAGGAGATCTAAGGTGTGCCAGTTGTTGGAGATCACTGGGAGGAGACCTAAGGTGTGCCAGCTGTTGGAGATCACTGGGAGGAGACCTAAGGTATGCCAGCTGTTGGAGATCACTGGGAGGAGACCTAAGGTGTGCCAGTTGTTGGAGATCACTGGAAGAAGACCTAAGGTATGCCAGCTGTTGGAGAACACTGGGAGGAGACCTAACGTGTGTCAGCTGTTGGAGATCACTGGGAGGAGACCTAAGGTGTGTCAGCTGTTGGAGATCACTGGGAGGAGACCTAAGGTGTGTCAGCTGTTGGAGATCACTGGGAGGAGACCTAAGGTGTGTCAGCTGTTGGAGATCACTGGGAGGAGACCTAAGGTGTGTCAGCTGTTGGAGATCACTGGGAGGAGACCTAAGGTGTGTCAGTTTTTGGAGATCACTGGGAGGAGACCTAAGGTGTGCCAGTTGTTGGAGATCACTGGGAGGAGACCTAAGGTGTACAAGTTGTTGGAAATCAGGAGGAGACCGAAGGCGTTCCAGTTGTTGGAGATCGGGAGACCTAAGGTTTGCCAATTGTTGGAGATCATTGGGAGGAATTGTTGGAGATCACTGGGAGGAGACCTAAGGTGTGCCAGTTGTTGGAGATCACTAGGAGGAGACCTAAGGTGTGCCAGTTGTTGATCACTGGGAGGAAACCTAAGGTGTGCCAGTTGTTGGAGATCACTGGGAGGAGATCTAAAGTATGCCAGTTGTTGATCAGGAAAAGGAGACCTAAGGTGTGCCAGTTGTTGGAGATCGGGAAGAAGAGACCTAAGATGTGCCAGTTGTTGGAGATCAGGAGACCTAAGGTGTGCCAATTGTTGGAGAACATTGGGAGGAGTTGTTGGAGATCACTGGGAGGAGACCTAAGGTGTGTCAGTTTTTGGAGCTCAGGAGACCTAAGGTGTACAAGTTGTTGGAAATCAGGAGGAGACCGAAGGTGTGCCAACTGTTGGAGATCATTGGGAGGAATTGTTGGAGATCACTGGGAGGAGACCTAAGGTGTGCCAGTTGTTGGAGATCACTAGGAGGAGACCTAAGGTATGCCAGTTGTTGGAGATCACTGGGAGGAGACCTAAGGTATGCCGGTTGTTGGAGATCACTGGAAGGAGATCTAAGGTGTGCCAGTTGTTGGAGATCACTGGGAGGAGACCTAAGGTGTGCCAGTTTTTGGAGATCACTGGGAGGAGACCTAAGGTGTGCCAGTTGTTGGAGATCAGCAATCCTAAGGTGTGCCAGTTGTTGGAGATCACCGAGAGGAGACCTAACGTGTGCCAGTTGTTGAAGATCACTGGCAGGAGACCTAAGGTGTGACAGTTGTTGGAGATCACTAGGAGGAGACTTAAGATATGCCAGTTGTTGGGGATCAAGAGACCTAAGGTGTACCAGTTGTTGGAGATCAGGAGGCCTTAGGTATGCCAGTTGTTGGAGATCAGGAGATCTAAGGTGTGCCAGTTGTTGGAGATCACTGGGAGAAGACCTAAGGTGTGCCAGTTGTTGGAGATCACTGGGAGAAGACCTAAGGTGTGCCAGTTGTTGGAGATCACTGGGAGGAGATCTAAAGTGTGCCAGTTGTTGATCAGGAAAAGGAGACCTAAGGTGTGCCAGTTGTTGGAGATCGGGAAGAAGAGACCTAAGATGTGCCAGTTGTTGGAGATCGGGAAGAAGAGACCTAAGATGTGCCAGTTGTTGGAGATCAGGAGACCTAAGGTGTGCCAATTGTTGGAGAACATTGGGAGGAGTTGTTGGAGATCATTGGGAGGAGTTGTTGGAGATCACTGGGAGGTGACCTAAAGTGTGTCAGTTGTTGGCGATCACTTGGAGGAGATCTATGGTGTGCCAGTTTTTGGAGATCACTGGGAGGAGATCTAAGGTGTGCCAGTTGTTGGAGATCACTGGGAGGGGACCTAAGGTGTGTCAGTTGTTGGC
Organism: Cherax quadricarinatus; assembly: GCF_038502225.1. Lineage (NCBI taxonomy): Eukaryota > Metazoa > Arthropoda > Malacostraca > Decapoda > Parastacidae > Cherax > Cherax quadricarinatus. The sequence continues at coordinate 14,842,916 of NC_091319.1, read as the reverse complement.
GATCACTTGGTGGAGATCTATGGTGTGCCAGTTGTTGGAGATCACTGGGAGGAGATCTAAGGTGTGCCAGTTGTTGGAGATCACTGGGAAGAGACCTAAGGTGTGCCAGTTAATGGAGATCACTGGGAGGAGATCTAAGGTGTGCCAGTTGTTGGAGATAACTGGGAGGGGATCTAAGGTGTGCCAGTTGTTGGAGATCACTTGGAGGAGACCAAATATGTACCAGCTGTTGGAGATCACTGGGAGGAGACCTAAGGTGTGCCAGCTGTTGGAGATCACTGGGAGGAGATCTAAGGCGTGCCAGTTGTTGGAGATCACTTGGAGGAGGCCAAATATGTACCAGCTGTTGGAGATCACTGGGAGGAGACCTAAGGTGTGCCAGCTGTTGGAGATCACTGGGAGGAGATCTAAGGTGTGCCAGCTGTTGGAGATCACTGGGAGGAGATCTAAGGTGTGCCAGTTGTTGGAGATCACTGGGAGGAGATCTAAGGTGTGCCAGTTGTTGGAGATCACTGGGAGGAGATCTAAGGTGTGCCAGTTGTTGGAGATCACTGGGAGGAGATCTAAGGTATGCCAGTTGTTGGAGATCACTGGGAGGAGATCTAAGGTGTGCCAGTTGTTGGAGATCACTGGGAGGAGATCTAAGGTGTGCCAGTTGTTGGAGATCACTGGGAGGAGATCTAAGGTGTGCCAGTTGTTGGAGATCACTGGGAGGAGATCTAAGGTGTGCCAGTTGTGGGAGATCACTGAGAGGAGATCTAAGGTGTGCCAGTTGTTGGAGATCACTGGGAGGAGATCTAAGGTGTGCCAGTTGTGGGAGATCACTGGGAGGAGATCTAAGGTGTGCCAGTTGTTGGAGATCACTGGGAGGAGATCTAAGGTGTGCCAGTTGTTGGAGATCACTGGGAGGAGATCTAAGGTATCCCAGTTGTTGGAGATCACTGGGAGGAGATCTAAGGTGTGCCAGTTGTTGGAGATCACTGGGAGGAGATCTAATGTGCGCCAGTTGTGGGAGATCACTGGGAGGAGATCTAAGGTGCAGCCGTCAACCTTCGCTCCAATAACTTTGTTATTCTCCTGTTGCAGTCACTGGATACACGCTTCTTACCACTTGCAACATGCAACAATACCACCTACAAAGACAGTCACACACACACACACACACACACACACACACACAGTCTTCAACAGAGCCACAATGCCTCCTTAAGACTCATCTACCTTCCCCACCTACCTTCACATCTACCTTACCATCTATTCTCGCAACTAACCGATGAAGGCACGGCTTTCCACTACTGCTTGCGCTGAATAACCAATGCGGCTTTAGCGCTCAACATTAAGTATAAAGAAGAAACGAGACGTTATTTGTGTGTGTACTCACCTAGTACTCACCTAGCTGAGGTTGCAGGGGTCGAGTCCAAGGTCCTGGCCCCGTGTGTGTGTGTGTGTGTGTGTGTGTGTGTGTGTGTGTGTGTGTGTGTGTGTGTGTGTGTGTGTGTGTGTGTGTGTGTGTGTGTGTGTGTGTGTGTGTGTGTCGTGCCGAATAGGCAGAACTTGCGATCTTGGCTTAAATAGCAACGCTCGTCTTGCCATACAAGACAAGCGAAAATTTGTGTATGCAATAACTTCGCCAAAATCATTCTGAACCTAACGAAAAAAATATATTTCACTGTAAACAAATCTAAAATATATTTAGTTGGGTTAGGCTAAAATAAATTGTTCTTGTTATAATAAGGTTAGGTAAGTTTTCTAAGATTCTTTTGGAGCAAAATTAAAATTTTTTACATTAACATTAATGAAAAAAATATATCTTTACACGTATAAGAGAAAATTTTAGAAAGGACTTAATTTTAATTGAGTTCTTGCTAACTGACCAGTTTTACATATTCGGCACGATATATATATATATATATATATATATAAACAATGCGACTAACCGAGGGCTCGAACCCATGTTGTTTTGGCCCTCCTCATGGTGAGCGAAAATCACACGACGCTCTAACCCACAGGACCACCCAATCCTACAAAGATCACTCACCCAGCAGAGATAGGTGTTGTACCGTGATCCGAGAACATTCGATGGTGTGGGTGCCTCAGAGGTAATTTCATTCTACTCCCCAACACTGCGACTAGCCGAGGGCCAAAACAATATGGGTTCGAGCCCTCGACTAGTCGCAGTGTTGTTATTAATTAAGTACCATTCGTTCGTGGTGAAATGCTGTCACTTGAGGGAGTTGTGGTGGGTGGCTGTGTCACTTGAGGGTGGGGGTGGTGGTGGGTGGCTGAGTCACTTGAGCGGGTGGTGGTGGGTGGCTGAGTGTCACTTGAGCGGGTGGTGGTGGGTGTTGAGTGTCACTTGAAGGGGTGGTGGGTGTTGAGTGTCACTTGAGGGGGTGGTGGGTGTTGAGTGTCACTTGAGAGGGTGGTGGGTGGCTGAGTGTCACTTGAGCGGGTGGTGGTGGGTGTTGAGTGTCACTTGAGGGGGTGGTGGGTGTTGAGTGTCACTTGAGGGGGTGGTGGGTGTTGAGTGTCACTTGAAGCGTAAAGAGAAGTGTTGTTTACTTAAAGAAATCTTGGCGGGTCATCCTCCAGGGTACTGAGGAACGACGTATTGGGTATTGATCTCTCTCTCCATCTTTCTCCTCTCTCATTTTCTTTCATCTCTCATTTTTCACTCTTCTCTCTGATTTTCTTTTCGTCTCTCATTCTTTTAATACAGTTCTTCTCATTTTACTATTTTCCCCTTTTCCTTCCTCATTCATTCCTCCCTCTCTCTTTATCCCTTCCTCCATCTCTGCATTTCTGTCCTACCCTCAAACTAACACGGATGGGTTTGACAGGCTTAAGGATAAGAATTCCAACGTCGTTTTTCACAATCTAAAAGCTGTCTTCTTACTTCAGCTCATTGTACAAGTTAAGAGCTGTGTTCTCAGCTCATTGTACAAGAGCTGTGTTCTCAGCTCACTGTACAAGTTAAGAGCTGTGTTCTCAGCTCACTGTACAAGTTAAGAGCTGTGTTCTCAGCTCACTGTACAAGAGCTGTGTTCTCAGCTCACTGTACAAGAGCTGTGTTCTCAGCTCACTGTACAAGAGCTGTGTTCTCAGCTCACTGTACAAGAGCTGTGTTCTCAGCTCACTGTACAAGAGCTGTGTTCTCAGCTCACTGTACAAGAGCTGTGTTCTCAGCTCACTGTACAAGAGCTGTGTTCTCAGCTCACTGTACAAGAGCTGTGTTCTCAGCTCACTGTACAAGAGCTGTGTTCTCAGCTCACTGTACAAGAGCTGTGTTCTCAGCTCACTGTACAAGAGCTGTGTTCTCAGCTCACTGTACAAGAGCTGTGTTCTCAGCTCATTGCATAAGACTGGTTCTATCTTTAACTTTAAAATATAGCACCTAACAGGTACTGACTTTATATACAGGTCAAAGTGGCTCCATTTATGAGCAGTAAATTTTATTAATCAGCTGATGCGTGTCTGTATTCGTTGTGACAATCCCTCCCTCCCTCCCTCCCTCCCTCCCTCCCTTCCTTCCTTCCTTCCGCCCCCTCTTCCTACTGAGAGATGGTAATTTCCGAGTGACAGTAACTCTAGCTCTGCTGGAACGAAACCTTTGAAGCTGCCGTAGCTGATGAACCCTTACTGGAATACTTGACGATATCCTCATCATCCTACTGAAGTCTCCTGTTCAGGCTGACAGATTTCATCACTGTACGAGCCTAATTCTGCGTGACAGAATAAGACAGGGAAATATATAACTGGGTCTCACTGTACAACTACCATATATACAGAACACTGCTATATCCAGTTCTACTGAAAAATTCTCTGTTGTTCCCTCCCTCCTTCCTTCATTCACACTAACTTCCATCACCTCAAGCATTCTCCTTCCTGTCCAAGGATCGTGACACTCCCCTTCCTTCCCTGTCTCATTTTAAACTAACTTGCTCCCCTTTCCATCAACCCTCCCATACATCCATCCTACAAGCCAGCCCTCTCATCCTCCCTTACGTCATTTCCTGCTCATTGACCTCCCACCCAGCCTCCCTCTCCTTTCTACTTATCCACCCTCTCCTGCCTACTCATCCAACCACTTCTCTTCTCTCTCCATGCATTATACCACATAACCATCCCATTTTACTCGTATGCCATATAATCTTGAAGTACTGACCAGCAGTAACACTCCCTTCTCCTAGATGCAACATGGTATATGCTTGATGCATTGACCAGCAGCAACACTGCCGTCTCCTAGATGCAACACTGCACATGCTAAATGTACTGCGTACAAACTTCATAATTTGAAATTGTATATAGAGATAACTAAGCAGATCAAGCACTTTCAGACTGCAATTTTCCTTCGTGGTTATGAAACCAATTAGCACAATGATTTTTTTCGTGTTTCTTTCTCCCTCTCTCTCTCTCTCTCTCTCCAATACGTAACATGCAAATATATTTCTATAGTTTCATCCACAGATGCTCCTTTCTATCTCCTTTGTCCTGTGATTAATTCCATTCTTGATATACCTTTCTGCTGATACATCTACTCAAGTATCATTACAATAACGGCATACAGTACCAAATACTCAGGTGTTGCACACATGTCTTCATCGCGTACTAAAGTAACCAAATAAACTGACTTCTTATACACAGCTACCTCATCTTACCGCCACTCTTCTCATTTTAGCAGTAAATGATACTTAAAGAAAGTAGACTGAGTAGCAATGTTATGCTACTATATGGGTAGCAAGGGTTAAGAGGAGTATCCGAGGGTGACTTTTTTGGTTATTTTGAGTAGCAAGTGGAGGAAGGACTCACCTTATTCCACTTAATCACCATCTCGCAATTTAACCGGAAATTGACAACTGGCAAGTCAAAACACATGGTTAAATATCATGTAAATGATATACAGTACCGACGAGCTTATGTGTACAACACATTGTGTGTATTGACAAAACGTTTCTCCTGCCTAGTATTGTAATCACTTCTGTATCCGACTGATGAAACCTGCTGGGTATGCGAAAGGATTCGTCAATAAAGATACCCAAGTGTTACACATGCACCTTTCTCGTCACACACGAACAAAGTTTCCCCTTTACCCACACTTCTCTATCTCTGTGGTACTTGGTTAAAGCTCCACATAGAGCTTCAAGTTGCTAGAGACTTTGTCCATCTCTCTCTCTCTCTCTCTCTCTCTCTCTCTCTCTCTCACTCACTCACCACCTCTCATCACCTTGATCTTTTCTGCATTCACTTTCAGCTTCCCTCTTTGACACATCTTTCCAATTTCCTTGACCAACCTCCGCAGCGTCTCTCCCCAACAACATTACTTCGTCAGTCAACAACTATTACAACTCTCCCAGCAATACTACGTCGTCACGTCAATAACTGTTACACTCTCCCCAACAACACTACTTCGTCAGCCACCAACTGCTACAACTCTCCCAGCAACACGTCGTCACGTCAATAACTTAAAACTCTCCCAGCAACATGTCGTCACCTCAATAACTTAAAACTGTTCGAGCAACACTCTCATCACGTCAACAACTGTTACAATTCTCCCCAACAACACTGTCGTCAGTCAACAACAACTGGTACTTCATTATATACAATTCATTATCTGTAATGACTGCTGATATAGTCTTGTTGGAAGAGTCAGGAGACACACAAGGTGAGTAAAACATGGATAAAAGTCTCTAGTAACTTGCAGCTCTAGGTGGAGCTTTAACCAAGTACCACAGAGAGAGAAACATGGTTAAAGATGAGACTGTAATAAAGTTGGTAGAATTACCGACAATATGTAAAGTAAAAGGACACAAGTGCAACTAATGTGACATTTATTGTGGCAACGTTTCGCTCTCCAGGAGCTTTATCAAGCCATTACAAACAATACATGGACACAGAGGGTATATAAAGGCTCAGAGTGAGGTGAATACTAGTGAGGTACCATTGTTTGTAATGGCTTGATAAAGCTCCTGGAGAGCGAAACGTTGCCACAATAAATGTCACATTAGTTGCACTTGTGTCCTTTTACTTTACATAAAGATGAGACTGTTCATTGGTGAGAAATAAGACACATGTGGAACACTTGGGTATATATACTGACGTAACGTTTTACCTGCCCAGCAAGCTTCATCAATGGAATACAGAGATTACATTATTTTTCCTTAATGCCAACGGTCAGGTTTTAAGAAAGTACACAGGTGAAGAGCAAGTTTTCTTCATTCTTCCTGTTAACCTTTTTGAGGCCTAGTTCCTAGGCATTTTGTGTATCCATATGCTCTTGCGTTACCTTCCACAGGATGAATGTGGAGTGCACAATAAACTAGCCACTTCGGTGGCAAAATCTAATCTTCGAGGAGATTTATCCAGGCAGTCTGAGGACTTGTCTCTAATATGTAATCTCTTAACTAAAGTCACCGATTGGCGAAACGTCTTCACGATAAAGTCACCCAGGTGTTACACGTGTCTTATTAGCCAACAGTTCAAAACGTTGTCACATTTAAAAGACTCTTCTGTACCTGCCTTGTATTCAATACCGCCAGCATAACGCCAGAAGAAAATCACAAGAGTTTCTGAACAGCTGACCGGGACAAAGATGAAATGGTTACCGGAAACTTGACTAGATTATAAGGAGAATAAGTTGGGGTTGACCCCTCAAAATTCTAATTCGGCAAATTCTGATTAGGCCTGAAGCTTTCCATATTAAAAATCCGAACAAAATCTTATCTTATCTCTTATAGCCGCCATCTTTTCCTTGAAAATGTAGGCTTTTCTAGTCGCAAATATAAATTGGGAGCTCTAAAAGCATCTACAATAATTGTTATGAGTATATATTATAAACTGACTTAATAACATCTTTTACTTCTTGGAAAAAATAGTATGATACTAAATTGTCCACATGAAGAAATAAATAAAAGGAAATCAACAATTACTTAGACATACACTCAAAAGTAAGATACATCCAATATTCTACACCTATTGTCAGAATCAGTTCAAGAATCTGACTAACTTCGTCTGAGCCTTCCACATCACTAGTGACCCTCCATACTTCCATATCACTAGTGACCTTCCATCCTTCCATATCACTAGTGACCTTCCATATCACTAGTGACCTCCCATCCTTCCATATCACTAGTGACCTTCCATCCTTCCATATCACTAGTGACCTCCCATCCTTCCATATCACTAGTGACCTTCCATCCTTCCATATCACTAGTGACCTTCCATCCTTCCATATCACTAGTGACCTTCCATCCTTCCATATCACTAGTGACCTTCCATCCTTCCATATCACTAGTGACCTCCCATCCTTCCATATCACTAGTGACCTTCCATCCTTCCATATCACTAGTGACCTTCCATCCTTCCATATCACTAGTGACCTACCATCCTTCCATATCACTAGTGACCTTCCATCCTTCCATATCACTAGTGACCTTCCATCCTTCCATATCACTAGTGACCTCCCATCCTTCCATATCACTAGTGACCTTCCATCCTTCCATATCACTAGTGACCTCCCATCCTTCCATATCACTAGTGACCTTCCATCCTTCCATATCACTAGTGACCTTCCATCCTTCCACATCACTAGTGACCTCCCATCCTTCCATATCACTAGTGACCTCCCATCCTTCCATATCACTAGTGACCTTCCATCCTTCCATATCACTAGTGACCTTCCATCCTTCCATATCACTAGTGACCTTCCATCCTTCCATATCACTAGTGACCTTCCATCCTTCCATATCACTAGTGACCTTCCATCCTTCCATATCACTAGTGACCTTCCATCCTTCCACATCACTAGTGACCTTCCATCCTTCCACATCACTAGTGACCTTCCATCCTTCCACATCACTAGTGACCTCCCATCCTTCCATATCACTAGTGACCTTCCATCCTTCCATATCACTAGTGACCTTCCATCCTTCCATATCACTAGTGACCTTCCATCCTTCCACATCACTAGTGACCTTCCATCCTTCCACATCACTAGTGACCTTCCATCCTTCCATATCACTAGTGACCTTCCATCCTTCCATATCACTAGTGACCTTCCATCCTTCCATATCACTAGTGACCTTCCATCCTTCCATATCACTAGTGACCTCCCATCCTTCCATATCACTAGTGACCTCCCATCCTTCCATATCACTAGTGACCTTCCATCCTTCCATATCACTAGTGACCTTCCATCCTTCCATATCACTAGTGACCTCCCATCCTTCCACATCACTAGTGACCTTCCATCCTTCCATATCACTAGTGACCTTCCATCCTTCCATATCACTAGTGACCTTCCATCCTTCCACATCACTAGTGACCTCCCATCCTTCCATATCACTAGTGACCTTCCATCCTTCCATATCACTAGTGACCTTCCATCCTTCCATATCACTAGTGACCTTCCATCCTTCCATATCACTAGTGACCTTCCATCCTTCCACATCACTAGTGACCTTCCATCCTTCCATATCACTAGTGACCTTCCATCCTTCCATATCACTAGTGACCTTCCATCCTTCCATATCACTAGTGACCTTCCATCCTTCCACATCACTAGTGACCTTCCATCCTTCCACATCACTAGTGACCTCCCATCCTTCCATATCACTAATGACCTTCCATCCTTCCACATCACTAGTGACCTTCCATCCTTCCATATCACTAGTGACCTTCCATATCACTAGTGACCCTCCATACTTCCACATCACTGGTGACCATACTACCATATCACTGGTGACCATACTTCCATATTACTGGTGACCCTCCATACTTCCATATCACTGGTGACCCTCCATCCTTCCATATCACTGGTGACCCTCCATCCTTCCATATCACTGGTGACCCTCCATACTTCCATATCACTGGTGACCCTCCATCCTTCCATATCACTGGTGACCCTCCATCCTTCCATATCACTGGTGACCCTCCATACTTCCATATCACTGGTGACCCTCCATACTTCCATATCACTGGTGACCCTCCATCCTTCCATATCACTGGTGACCCTCCTTACTTCCATATCACTGGTGACCCTCCATACTTCCATATCACTGGTGACCCTCCTTACTTCCATATCACTGGTGACCCTCCATACTTCCATATCACTGGTGACCATCCTTCCATATCACTGGTGACCATCCTTCCACATCACTAATGTCCCTCCATCCTTCCATATCACTGGTGACCCTCCATTCTTCCATATCACGTGTAAATCGTCAACTCACACTGTGTATACACCGAGAGACATACATCTAGCGGTGTATACAAATTCTGATGCCTCTTCCACCTTCCTCTTGCTCGAGTAGGTGGAAGAGGCAGCAAGTCACACAATTGTAGTGCAGCTGCATTACAACTAAACCTTTACCTTGTTTCACGTCTCTCTCACTTGGATTATTATTACAAGTCGAACGTTACACGTTTCATTCACATTTAACCTCTTGCACAGCGATATTTATTCTCGGTCTTCGTGGTGCATATCCTGGCAGTGTTAATGCTTCACTTCCTGCTTCTCTTAGCGTTCATTTTGGAACTTGCTGTCAGTGTATTTTGGCTGTGCTGGATACACAGGCACAGCGCTGTACACTTTGATGCTGAGACCAGAGCAAACCAGATAATTGTTGGGTCCTGACCTCTGCTGCAGTTGAGAGAGGGAAGAGAAGCAGGGAGAGAATGGGAGAGGGTGGTGGGGGGAAGACCAAGATGAAGGGAGAGAACCAAGAAAGGAGGGAGGGAGGGAAGAGAAGCAGGGAGAGAAAAAGAGAGGATTGGGGAAGGCAAAGATAAAGGGAGAGAACCAGGGAGGGAGGGAAATGATAGAAAGTATGTGGGAGACGGGGTTAATGGTTGGTGGGTGATTGACAGGTGTAGATTTGCAAGTGTAAGCTGTACAGTTGAGTGAATGGTGTGGGCTTGTTAATGACAGGTGTGGGTTTACAGTGACAGGTGTTTGTTTGCAGTGACACGCGTGGGTTTACAGTGTCACGCGTGAGTTTACAGTGATAAGCGTGGGTTTACAGTGTCACGCGTGAGTTTACAGTGACAAGCGTGGGTTTACAGTGACAAGCGTGGGTTTACAGTGACAAGCGTGGGTTTACAGTGACAAGCGTGGGTTTATTGTGACACGTGGGTTTACAGTGACAAACGTGGGTTTATAGTGGCACGCGTGGGTTTACAGTGACAAGCGTGGGTTTACAGTGACAAGCGTGGGTTTACAGTGACAAGCATGTGTTTACAGTGACAAGCGTGGGTTTACAGTGACAAGCGTGGGTTTACAGTGACAAGCGTGGGTTTACAGTGACAAGCGTGGGTTTACAGTGACAAGCATGGGTTTACAGTGACAAGCGTGGGTTTACAGTGACAAGCGTGGGTTTACAGTGACAAGCGTGGGTTTACAGTGACAAGCGTGGGTTTACAGTGACAAGCGTGGGTTTACAGTGACAAGCGTGGGTTTACAGTGACAAGCGTGGGTTTACAGTGACAAGCGTGGGTTTACAGTGACAAGCGTGGGTTTACAGTGACAAGCGCGGGTTTACAGTGACAAGCGTGGGTTTACAGTGACAAGCGTGGGTTTACAGTGACAAGCGTGGGTTTACAGTGACAAGCGTGGGTTTACAGTGACAAGCGCGGGTTTACAGTGACAAGCGCGGGTTTACAGTGACAAGCGCGGGTTTACAGTGACAAGCGCGGGTTTACAGTGACAAGCGCGGGTTTACAGTGACAAGCGTGGGTTTACAGTGACAAGCGCGGGTTTATTGTGACACGTGGGTTTACAGTGACAAGCGTGGGTTTACAGTGACAAGCGTGGGTTTGTGACAAGCGTGGGTTTATTGTGATAAGCGTGGGTTTATTGTGACACGTGGGTTTACAGTGACAAGCGTGGGCTTACAGTGACAAGCGTGGGTTTATTGTGACAAGCGTGGGTTTATTGTGACAAGCGTGGGTTTATTGTAACACGTGGGTTTACAGTGACAAGCGTGGGTTTACAGTGACAAGCGTGGGTTTACAGTGACAAGCGTGGGTTCACAGTGACAAGCGCGGGTTTACAGTGACAAGCGTGGGTTTACAGTGACAAGCGCGGGTTTACAGTGACAAGCGCGGGTTTACAGTGACAAGCGCGGGTTCACAGTGACAAGCGCGGGTTTACAGTGACAAGCGCGGGTTTACAGTGACAAGCGCGGGTTTACAGTGACAAGCGCGGGTTTACAGTGACAAGCGCGGGTTTACAGTGACAAGCGTGGGTTCACACTGACAAGCGCGGGTTTACAGTGACAAGCGTGGGTTCACACTGACAAGCGCGGGTTTACAGTGACAAGCGCGGGTTTACAGTGACAAGCGCGGGTTTACAGTGACAAGCGCGGGTTTACAGTGACAAGCGTGGGTTCACACTGACAAGCGCGGGTTTACAGCGACAAGCGTGGGTTCACACTGACAAGCGCGGGTTTACAGTGACAAGCGTGGGTTTACAGTGACAAGCGTGGGTTCACACTGACAAGCGCGGGTTTACAGCGACAAGCGCGGGTTTACAGTGACAAGCGCGGGTTTACAGTGACAAGCGTGGGTTTACAGTGACAAGCGTGGGTTCACACTGACAAGCGCGGGTTTACAGTGACAAGCGTGGGTTTACAGTGACAAGCGTGGGTTCACACTGACAAGCGCGGGTTTACAGCGACAAGCGCGGGTTTACAGTGACAAGCGTGGGTTCACACTGACAAGCGCGGGTTTACAGTGACAAGCGCGGGTTTACAGTGACAAGCGCGGGTTTACAGTGACAAGCGTGGGTTTACAGTGACAAGCGCGGGTTTACAGCGACAAGCGTGGGTTCACACTGACAAGCGCGGGTTTACAGTGACAAGCGCGGGTTTACAGTGACAAGCGCGGGTTTACAGTGACAAGCGCGGGTTTACAGTGACAAGCGTGGGTTTACAGTGACAAGCGTGGGTTTACAGTGACAAGCGCGGGTTTACAGTGACAAGCGTGGGTTTACAGTGACAAGCGCGGGTTTACAGCGACAAGCGTGGGTTCACACTGACAAGCGCGGGTTTACAGTGACAAGCGCGGGTTTACAGTGACAAGCGCGGGTTTACAGTGACAAGCGCGGGTTTACAGTGACTAGCGCGGGTTTACAGTGACAAGCGCGGGTTTACAGTGACAAGCGCGGGTTTACAGTGACAAGCGCGGGTTTACAGTGACAAGCGCGGGTTTACAGTGACAAGCGCGGGTTTACAGTGACTAGCGCGGGTTTACAGTGACAAGCGCGGGTTTACAGTGACAAGCGTGGGTTCACACTGACAAGCGCGGGTTTACAGTGACAAGCGCGGGTTTACAGTGACAAGCGCGGGTTTACAGTGACAAGCGCGGGTTTACAGTGACAAGCGCGGGTTTACAGTGACAAGCGCGGGTTTACAGTGACAAGCGCGGGTTTACAGTGACTAGCGCGGGTTTACAGTGACAAGCGCGGGTTTACAGTGACAAGCGCGGGTTTACAGTGACAAGCGCGGGTTTACAGTGACTAGCGCGGGTTTACAGTGACAAGCGCGGGTTTACAGTGACAAGCGCGGGTTTACAGTGACAAGCGCGGGTTTACAGTGACAGTTGTATATGTGAAAAAAGAATCGCGTCGAAATTTCCACTGAAGACTTCAATTATATTATTATACGAATGTTGTCGCTTCTTCAAGAAGTTTTGAACGAGTCTCTGAAATGTTTGCTGAAGTGTTGAGTGTGTGTTTCTCGTTAGATGAAGTGTTGAGTGTGTGTTTCTCGTTAGATGAAGTGTTGAGTGTGTGTTTCTCGTTAGATGAAGTGTTGAGTGTGTGTTTCTCGTTAGATGAAGTGTTGAGTGTGTGTTACTCGTTAGATGAAGTGTTGAGTGTGTGTTTCTCGTTAGATGAAGTGTTGAGTGTGTGTTTCTCGTTAGATGAAGTGTTGAGTGTGTGTTTCTCGTTAGATGAAGTGTTGAGTGTGTGTTTCTCGTTAGATGAAGTGTTGAGTGTGTGTTTCTCGTTAGATGAAGTGTTGAGTGTGTGTTTCTCGTTAGATGAAGTGTTGTGTGTTTCTCGTTAGATGAAGTGTTGAGTGTGTGTTTCTCGTTAGATGAAGTGTTGAGTGTGTGTTTCTCGTTAGATGAAGTGTTGAGTGTGTTTGTCATGTCTGCTGATGTTGAGTGTGTGTTTCATGTTTGATGAAGTGTTGTGAGTGTGTTTCATGTTTCCTGAAGTGTTGAGTGTGTGTGTCATGTTTGATGAAGTGTTGAGTGTGTGTGTCATGTCTGCTGAAGTGTTGAATGTGTGTTTCATGTTTGATGAAGTGTTGTGAGTGTGTTTCATGTTTTTTAAGTGTTGAGTGTGTTTCGTGTTTGATGAAGTGTTGAGTGTGTGTTTCATGTTTCCTAAAGTGTTGAGTGTGTGTTAGATGTTTGCTGAAGTGTTGAAAGTGTGTAATGTCTGTAGAAGTGTTGTAGGTACATTAAAGGTGCTCTGGGGGTAGAAACGTTTTATGTCGTTATGGAGAAACGATTTGTGTCCATCCTCGGAAAAAGTGTTGCAATAATCAGCTGTTGCAACAGTGCTGAGAGATGCAACACCTGGTACACACTTCACTACCCGAGCTTAACAGCAACATTCTTGACTCTTTACCTACATCCTCCTCTTTCTCCTATTCTTTTTCTTCCCCGCCTTTTCTTTCTCTTTTTTTCTTTCTTTTCCTCCTCTTCTTTCTCCTATTTGCATCTTCCACCTCTTCTTCCTCCTGTTTTTACATTCCTTCTCTTCTTTCTCCAGTTTTCATCCTCCTCCTCTTTCTTTTCCTGTTTTCATCTTCCTTCTTTTTTCTCATTTACCTCTCTCTTCTTCCTCCTCCTGCACCTTACGTTCCTCTTCCTCTCACGTCACACGCCAAAGGTATATCAGCACGTTTCACCCACAGTGGGGCCTTGCATCTCCCACAGTGGGGCCTTGCATCACCCACAGTGGGGCCTTGCATCACCCACAGTGGGGCCTTGCATCACCCACAGTGGGGCCTTGCATCACCCACAGTGGGGCCTTGCATCACCCACAGTGGGGCCTTGCATCACCCACAGTGGGGCCTTGCATCACCCACAGTGGGGCCTTGCATCACCCACATTGGGGCCTTGCATCACCCACAGTGAGTGAAACAAATACATTAACCAGCTTAAACCGTCTTTAATTAACCAGGCTGTTGATCTGATCTTCCCTGTTCGGAATATTTTAAAACACTTGTTATCGAGTTAGCAGCAATTAAGCTCGCGTTTTACAATGACTAATGAGCGCTGTGTGTCTTCATTACTGTCGAAATTAAGACTCTGTTTACGCTAATATTCAGGCGAAGAAATGGAAAATTTACACATTATTTCTATCCCAATCGTCTCTCGTTTTGGTAATAATAATTTGGCATAATAATTTTAGCAGTGAGGAATATCTTTATTTCTACAAGTACGTGTACAAGGTATACAGGCCTAGCTGATATCAATGACATACTACTATATAGAAAGCCCCTTGTTATGCAAAACATTTCGGGTAAATTAGGTCATTTTTTGTCCTGGGATGCGACCCACAGCAGTCGATTATCACACAGGTACCCATTTTATACTGATGGGTGAACATAGATAACCGCTGTCAGGAAACACGCCCAATGTTTCAACTCTCGCCGGGAATCGAACCCGGACACTCACCTTCCATCCCAAGTATTTCCTCAACCGATGTCATCTCCATTTCTGTTATTTCTCCT
>NC_091319.1:14823169-14825669 GCF_038502225.1 Cherax quadricarinatus | reverse complement strand
TTGTTACTGTGTCCAATCTCTGGAACATCCTGTTTTTGTCCACCTTGTCAATTCCTCTCAGTATTTTGTATGTTGTTATCATGTCCCCCCCTATCTCTCCTGTCCTCCAGTGTCGTCAGGTTGATTTCCCTTAACCTCTCCTCGTAGGACATACCTCTTAGCTCTGGGACTAGTCTTGTTGCAAACCTTTGCACTTTCTCTAGTTTTCTTTACGTGCTTGGCTAGGTGTGGGTTCCAAACTGGTGCCGCATACTCCAATATGGGGCCTAACGTATACGGTGTACAGGGTCCTGAACGATTCCTTATTAAGATGTCGGAATGCTGTTCTGAGGTTTGCTAGGCGCCCATATGCTGCAGCAGTTATTTGGTTGATGTGCGCTTCAGGAGATGTGCCTGGTGTTTATACTCACCCCAAGATCTTTTTTCCTTGAGTGAGGTTTTGTAGTCTCTGACCCCCTAGACTGTACTCCGTCTGCGGCCTTCTTTGCCCTTCCCCAATCTTCATGACTTTGCACTTGGTGGGGATTGAACTCCAGGAGCCAATTGCTGGACCAGTTCTGCAGCCTGTCCAGATCCCTTTGTAGTTCTGCCTGGTCTTCGATCGAGTGTATTCTTCTCATCAACTTCACGTCATCTGCAAACAGGGGACACCTCAGAGTCTATTCCCTTCCGTCATGTCGTTCACAAATACCAGAAAACAGCACTGGTCCTAGGACTGACCCCTGCGGGACCCCGCTGGTCACAGGTGCCCACTCTGACACCTCGCCACGTACCATGACTCGCTGCTGTCTTCCTGACAAGTATTCCCTGATCCATTGTAGTGCCTTCCCTGTTATCCCTGCTTGGTCCTCCAGTTTTTTGCACCAATCTCTTGTGTGGAAACTGTGTCAAACGCCTTCTTGCAGTCCAAGAAAATGCAATCCACCCACCCCTCTCTCTCTTGTCTTACTGCTGTCACCATGTCATAGAACTCCAGTAGGTTTGTGACACAGGATTTCCCGTCCCTGAAAACCATGCTGGCTGCTGTTGATGAGATCATTCCTTTCTAGGTGTTCCACCACTCTTCTCCTGATAATCTTCTCCATGATTTTGCATACTATACATGTCAGTGACACTGGTCTGTAGTTTAATGCTTCATGTCTGTCTCCTTTTTTAAAGATTGGGACTACATTTGCTGTCTTCCATGCCTCAGGCAATCTCCCTGTTTCGATAGATGTATTGAATATTGTTGTTAGGGGTACACATAGCGCCTCTGCTCCCTCTCTCAATACCCATGGGGAGATGTTATCTGGCCCCATTGCCTTTGAGGTATCTAGCTCACTCAGAAGCCTCTTCACTTCTTCCTCGGTTGTGTGCACTGTGTCCAGCACTTGGTGGTGTGCCCCACCTCTCCGTCTTTTCTGGAGTCCCTTCTGTCTCCTCTGTGAACACTTCTTTGAATCTCTTGTTGAGTTCTTCACATACTTCCCGGTCATTTCTTGTTGTCTCTCCTCCTTCCTTCCTTAGCCTGATTACCTGGTCCTTGACTGTTGTTTTCCTCCTGATGGGCTGTACAACAGTTTCGGGTCAGATTTGGCTTTCGCTGCTATGTCATTTTCATACTGTCTTTGGGCCTCCCTTCTTATCTGTGCATATTCATTTCTGGCTCTACGACTGTTCTCCTTATTCTCCTGGGTCCTTTGCCTTCTATATTTCTTCCATTCCCTAGCACACTTGGTTTTTGCCTCCCTGCACCTTTGGGTAAACCATGGGCTCATCCTGGCTTTTTCATTACTCCTGTTACCCTTGGGTACAAACCTCTCCTCAGCCTCCTTGCATTTTATTGCTACATATTCCATCATCT
The DNA here is from genome assembly GCF_038502225.1 of Cherax quadricarinatus. Taxonomy (NCBI): domain Eukaryota; kingdom Metazoa; phylum Arthropoda; class Malacostraca; order Decapoda; family Parastacidae; genus Cherax; species Cherax quadricarinatus. The sequence continues at coordinate 14,823,826 of NC_091319.1, read as the reverse complement.
CATTAACTGGTTTCCCTGCCAGTTCTCTGTCCCACTGAACCCGTTCAGGTAGTTCCTCATTCCTGTGTAGTCCCCCTTTCTTGTAGTTTGGCTTCATTCGTCCCTGGCCTTCCTGCTTCTCCCTCCACTTGTAGCTCTACTGTGTATTCGAAGCTTACAACCACATGGTCACTGGCCCCAAGGGGTCTTTCATATGTGATGTCCTCGATATCTGCACTACTGAAGGTGAAATACTAAGTCCAGCCTTGCTGGTTCATCCTCTCCTCTCTCTCTTGTAGTGTCCCTTACGTGTTGGTACATGAAGTTCTCCAGTACCACCTCCATCATCTTAGCCCTCCAAGTATCTTGGCCACCATGTGGGTCCAAGTTCTCCCAATCTATCTCCTTGTGGTTAAAGTCACCCATGATCAGGAGCTTTGCCCTGCATGCATGAGCTCTTCTGGCCACTCTAGCCAGTGTGTCAACCATCGCTCTATTGCTCTCGTCGTACTCTTGCCTTGGCCTCCTGCTGTTCTGTGGTGGGTTATACATCACTGCTATTACCACCTTGGGGACCTCCAGAGTGAAGTGTTCCCACTATGTAATCACTTTCTTCTCCGCTATCCCCTCTCTCCAGCTCATCAAAATTCCAGCGATTTTTGATCAGCAACGCCACTC